>NC_136414.1:195308812-195313812 GCF_051521515.1 Lactuca serriola | reverse complement strand
TCATTCAATTTGTCACGTGTCATTTTGTCATAATTTAGAGATATATTTATTTTCCACTTGTCATTTATTTCATTTTCCATTTCTAATATATTATTAATTAGTTTTCATAAATTAAACCTACCATAATGATATTAATTTCAAATTTTAAATTTTAAATATCAATTTCAATTTTAAACAAATTTACAGTTTAAACCTTTGTGTTTAACATTTTGTTATAATTAACCTGTTTAGTATACAGGTCTGATAACTAAACAATAATTTTAATTTATTTATTTTTTGCATGTTTTTTTTCTCATAATTTTTATTTATTTCAAATTTCAAATTCAAATAAATTTCTCATTTAATCGTTTGTATTTAACATTTTGTTTTAATCAACCCGTATAATATACGGGTCTCACAACTAGTATATATATATATATATATATATATATATATATATATATATATATATATATATATATATATATATATATATATATATATATATATAACACTTACAACCTATCATTCGCAAAATAAAATGCTGCCATTACAACGCACGAAAAATAAACATCAAGTTATAATATTAACCTCTTGAATGTATTATCACATATCCAATCAATTGGTCCCACAAAGATTGAAATTAGTTCTTGTTAGAAACAAAATATTCATAAACATAAATGCAAGCAATATAATATAAAAGAAAAGCTTAATCCCGAATTCACTAGATACTCAATGAATGTATTTAATGATCAAAAGGGGACATGAAGAACTCTATAATCTAGTAGAATTCACTAGGCTTGCAAGTGGCTTTTATATATATATATATATATATATATATATATATATATATATATATATATATATATATATATATATATATATATATATATATATATATATATATATATATATATATATATATATGCTAAGTTATAGTATGGATAATGTGGAGTTATAGTGTGGAATAGTGTGATATAGGGTTAATTGTGAACCATCATCTTAATTATTTTTAAAAAATGATTAATAAATATTATTAAATTAAAAGTAATAGAAAACACCATCTAATTTTATTGTAAGGGTAATTTAGTCAATTAAGATAAATTTAAAAGAGAAAAATTCCTGATTTTAGGTGATAATTAATTGTCTTTATTTAAAAAATACCCCCTTCATCCCAAAATTATTGTCTACGTTTGACTTTTTAAGTTTTTTTTGTTCGACTTTGACTTAAAATAATTTCATTGTTGTTATATAATTTTTAATGCAAGATATATTAATAGATTGTTTTTAAATGTATTTTCATTGTTATAAGTTTCATCAAAATTTATATAGCACAAATAAAGTTATTTATAGTCAAAGTTGACATGGAAAGACTTCAAAAGTCAAACGTGGACAATAATTTTAGGGCGGAGGTAGAATGATTTTTATTTTTTAAAAAAATTAATTCAATTTTAATTCTAACGTAATATGTAAGCATAACTTATTATATTCTATTAGAATGTTATTTTGTTAGAATGATGTTCTGTCATAATGTAATTCTATTATAATATTATTGAAGAATAATTAAATTCTTGAATCCCTAGTTAAATAATAAAAATATTATTATATATTTACAAATGTCTGAACTTAAATACTAAATTCTTGAATCCTTTTTAGTGCTAACCTCGAAACCCTAGCCATCTTGAGTGCATTTTGAGCTTACAAAGAGCTTTTGGGTGTTCCTGTGTGGTTTTGAAGAAGAAGGAAGTTCGAGGAAAAGCTAAGGATAAGAAGAAACTTGTAGATCCAGAGTTTGTGCATCATTTCCAGCTTATTGGAGGTATAAAGTTTGGAACTTGTTCATTCTAATCTTAGATATAGATTAGGGAAGAAATTTGCATCTTTTAGTCTCATAACATGGTCTTTTGGAGTATGGACTACTCCCAGACCATTTAAACTGTCCTTATTGACTCTTGGAGATGCTTGGAGTCATAAAAATCGTATCTTGAAGGTTAAGACTCAACCATGCATGACTTGGTGACCATTTAAGAGAGTTAGATGGCTTAGTTCATGGTTTGGGTCCCATAAAGGCATGCTAGAGCAAGGTTGTCAAGATCGGGATCCTACCTAGGATCGTTTTCAGGTTTGCAAGATCGGGATCGGGATCCTAAGATCCCACAAAATAAAATATAATTTTGATTTATAATTTTTAATCATGAAAAATATTTCAAACATTCAAATTTTCGTTCAATAGTTATAAAAACATCAAAATATTAGTCATAAGCCATAATACAAAATGATAAATGGTAAATTGGTAAAGGGTAAAAGACATAAAGTGGTAAAATAAATTCATTTGCAAAAAAAAATCAAGGGAAGGTAGGATTGGATCGAATCTCGATCCTACGATCCTACCCCAAATACGATCCTCTTATGATCTGGATCGTTTTTCATACCTAGGATCGTAGGATCGTACGATCCTACGATCAGGATCGCGATTTTGACAACCATGTGCTAGAGCATAAAGTTTGCAACTTTATGGATTAAGACTCTTTTAAGAGCTTGGATCTAAGTTTTGGACGTTAGAGCTTAATGAATTAAGACTTGAGAGCATGTTTGGTCTGATTGACCAGTACGCTGCGATTACTGGGCCAATGCCTCGTTTCCATATCATCAGCGTACGTCGGGCATACGAGCTATGTACATCGCGCATACGCAATCTGTTGGGATTAAGGGATTTTGGAATTGAGTTTGTTGGGTTTTTTTTGCCTTGTCTAGATTTGGGTGTCGGGCCTTTATGTTGTAGCACTTCATTTATGGGCTTTAGGCTATTTTTGGAGCTATTGGTCCCATATTGGGCCTTAGGGTCTTTTAGTTGCACTTGGAATGTCTTTTGAGCTAGTGTGAATTTGGGCCTTGGTGAGGTTAGCTCATTAAGGCAAGGGTTAAGCAACCCTTTGTCTTTAAGTCAAGGTTTAGGGTTTGGACTCTTGGGTTAGGCTATTAACCTAATTCCTAATTGGAGTTTTATACTTGTGATCTAGTGAGAGGATTCTGCGATTCAGCAGCCCGAGCATGATTGATATCTTCAGTCTAAGGTGAGTTTCCTTCACTATAACCATGGGTCGAAGGCACCGGTGCTGGGCCACTAGTTTATGTTTGTAGCAAGATGATTTTCTTTATGATAATTTTCTGGTATGCTTGTATTTGTTTGATGATTCTATGATTATTAGTTATGATATTATGTGGTAGTGGTAGGGGTGAAACAGACCCGATATCTGACTGAAATAGACCGAAGGGGATTGCATGTACCCAGGTATGCTTGACAGTATCTAGTTGAAATAGACCGAAGGGGATTGCAAACACCATATATGCTTGACAGTATCCGGTTGAAATAGACCAAAGGGGGATTGCAAGAACCCATATATGTTTGACAATATGTTTGTATGGTATGGGGTATTCTGGGGGAACTCACTAAGCTTTATGCTTACGGTTCTCAGTTTATGTTTCAGGTACTTCCAGTTCGAAAGGGAAGGGTCCGGCTTAATCACACCACATCACCCCATGATTTCCTCATTTTAAGATTTTGGGAATTTGTACTTTGATAATATATTTCTATGATACACTTTTGACTGATTTGATATGAGTATCATATGTTCAAGATGATTTTAAAAACAAAAAATTTATCTGTAATTTCGGGATGTTACAATTTAATGCACGATTTCTAAGATGTATGTAAATACATTGAAAATTACCTCTTTAACAAGTTTATAAGTCTTAGATGGTTGTAAATACATCAAAAATTACCTCTTGGGGTTTCCAACATAATCTACCATCCAATGTAGCATCATGTGTGTTTTAGAACATAATTGTATCATCTCTAGAAGCCAAAACTACATATCCAAATCATATAAGCTTATGCCTCTGAAATTACAGCAAAATAGAAACATATGTACAAAAACAAAAACTAAAAATCACAACATGTTTTTCCTAAAAAAAATTGTTGTTTGTGATCAGATTATTAAATTTATGTCACAAATTTAGGTGAAAAACATTACAATTTTGACTAAAGAAGCTCATGATGTGATCCAAATGCAGAAAAATCATATAAATGCATCCAAATTGTACCAATCTCAATATCAAAAAATTAGAAAATTACCAATTTCAAGATCAGGAGAGGCATAAAATTAGAACTAGTGCAAAATGATCGGGAAAAAAACTCCACCTTAGATATTAACGACATGCCATAATCATTGATTTTGTATATATAACATGATGGATTAACAAAAGTAGCCATGAAATAAAGGAATTTAATTCATAGATCACTTACCAATATTTAAATAAACTCCTAACTGTAACGCCCGGGTTTCAGGGCTAAGCATTTTTGACAATGTAATAGTCTAGGTCAACTATTGTAACTCTTTTTGAAGTAATAAAGATGAAATATTTGAGTATTATGTGAATTATGTGTATTTATGTGCTTATTATTTAATTATAAATGTATAATTAATAAAGAATAAAAACTACGTGTCAAAATTAAAGTGTGAGATAAGCCCGATATCTTTATATAAAGTTGTAGTGGTCGTAACAAGGATTCCGGGGATATAAAGAACGCCGAAATCCGAGTTATAACGAAGAAGTTATGACCCGTCGAAGTTTTGCGACGGAACCGGCACGACACCGGGAAGCGTAAAAAACGAATTTATGATAGAAGACCTTTTAGCCTTAGTAATCTAAACGAAAGTCATATATTATGTTAAACGGAGAAAATCCATAAAAAGAACGCCCAAATCTAACTTCGTATGAGGAAGATATGATTTTTCAAAGTTTCGGCTTAACAATGTACAACCCGAAACTCGAATTTTAGTTCGAGCAGTTTTTGGCTTACGCGACCTAAATGAGAGTTGAAGATCTCATTAATAGGAACTCAACGGTAAAAATACAGACGAAAACGAAGTCCGTATGAAGGAGTTACGAATTCTTCGCGGTCATTTAGCAGTCTAATCTCTTCCTACTGTTAATTTTAAGATCGATCGAGAATTATC
>NC_136414.1:195106312-195303812 GCF_051521515.1 Lactuca serriola | reverse complement strand
CCTAAAAGGATCATGCCACTGTCAATTCAAATACATACCAATTATAGTTATGGGATTAGACACCTAATCCAATAGTCTTCCACTTGGATAAGTCTAATAACTATAATTGCAAGTATGACTTCAAAAACCGACAAGCAATCGTAGCTCTCAAAGCCGTTGTTGAACTCTGACCTAGTCAGATATGTGTCCTAAGATAAGTGATCAAATGTTCCTCCATTCTATAAGATATCGTATGAACATGAGACATGGATTATAATCAATTTCTCTGTCCAATTTGTTTCCCAATTTCTAATTTATGACGACTAAAACCAATTGAACACATCAATTTAGTCCAGGCTTGGCCAAGCGCTTTAGATGTCATCATCAAATCATCGAGGGGCCCACAAATATCACCTTTCCCCATTTAGGGAAGATGGAACAGATAAACTTCGATTCATATGCTTGCACTATTCACTCATCAAATCACACACAACAATACATTTTATAACATCAAGTTACTAATGCGTTTACGTATTATCAATGTATAACTGACTCGTAAACAACAACTCATATGTCTCTATTTAAAGAATATACGATATTATCGTCTCAAAATTACTCATGATAAAATGAATGAAGTAATTCCTTAAGCGTAGGTTTATCCAATACTCAAAATCCCCATTTCCAAGTACTCATGAACATTGCAACAAAACCATTGCTATGTCTAATCCCCATAGATAATCTAAAATTCAATTCATGACGGTCTTAATTCACTACTTACTTCCGAAAGTATGATCGACTGTGGATATTTGAATAATCAACTTATTCGGGAAGTAAAACATGCGAAGTGAAACACAATAATAAATTAATTAACTATGGTCTCAAAACTATTGAATGTAATTAAAACCCTAATTATTTAATCACCATATTAGTTTAGACTTTATTAATTGTATAATGTTTTGATTAATCAACTATACACTTGAATTAAACATCAGTCATGTAACACCCAAAGTTTTGAAGGCCACGAAAGGAAAGAAAACCCTAACTTTAAGGAGAGACTCGGCGAGTCCGAGCGAGATCCGGGTCGAGGAGTAAGTGACTGACTCGGCGAGTTGGCCAAGGAGACTCGGTGAGTCAGGTCTGTTCGAGGAAAACCCTAAATTCGGGACTTGGAGCCTATTTAAGCGCCTCATTCTCTTCCCTAGGGTTCCTTTACTGCCTCTTTAACCCAGAATGCCAAACCCTAGCCGCCATATCCATTGATTGAGCCAATTGTTGTCTTGAAGAGTGCATTAAAGCTTGGAGAAGGAAGAAGGATCTTGAAGGTGCAAGGAGGGGGGCTATAGATCTGGGATTGGGAAGATATTTCTGAACATCTGAAGGTATTAAGTCGTTTCCCTTCCTTTAGATCTATTTTGGTTGTGAGTTTTGGGGCTTTTAGCCATGAGTAGTGATCCTTTTGAGTTAGAAGCCGAATCTGGAGTTGCTACTTCAGATCTAAGCATATTTTGGTATTGGAAAGCAAAAAGTATCAGCCCTTGAGTTGATTATGGAGCCTCTTTACCTTAAACCCTAGTTTATGGTGTAATTAGCCTCCTTCTCTACACGTAAAGTTTGCAACTTTACGTGAGGAATGGGCTTGGGAAGGGTAGATCTACAGTTTGGAGTCCATGCATGACTCAAAAGTCCTCTGCATGTATGTAGATCTGAATGGACTCGGCGAGTCCTTTGAGTGGACTCGGCGAGTAGCATGAAGATGAGGAGGAACTCGACGAGTGGGATGAACAACTCGTTGAGTCAGATGAAGTTGGGCGGGAACTCGGCGAGTCTGTTGAAGGATGTCTTGGACTCGGCGAGTCTGTTCTTGGACTCAGCGAGTCAGGTCGCGGAACCCCAAACCCTTCAAGTTGAGACTCGAATCAGTGAGTCGAATGGAGACTCGGTGAGATGGACAGGTCAGGACTCGGAAGTGGGTAGACTCGGCGAGTCATGGACTGACTCGGCGAGTCGAGTCGCGAATAGAAGGACTCTGAACATATGAACTCGGCAAGTCAATAGGGTGACTCGGAGAGTAGGGTTGACCTGGAAGGATGACTTTGACCAGGACTTTGACTTTGACCGGAGTTAACTTGGTTGTCTTTCGGGGGTCAGTTAGACTAAGTGTTGCATTGATATTGGTAGCTCGGGGAGCTAGTGGAGCAGGAGTTCAGAGAGTTGCCGGTCAGCAGCTAGTGGGATCATCAGCAAGTTCAGCCAGTGCAGGTGAGTTTCCCTTTTATGTGAATGGGTTTACGGCCACAATACCGTCCCATGTAGTTATGAGTAGAAGACCCGGGGGTTAGCCCTAGGCACAATATGCTAGTATGATATTCAGGACGAGGTCCAGTGATAGCGGGCGGGTGCCCAAGGAATGGTTTATGTGATAGTTTATACTTGTTGTCTGTGTGATACTTGTATGTGCCTGGTAGGGAGGTGAGTGTGGGCGAGGTCCCGTATCTCACCAATAGCAGAGTGTGAATGGTGTTCCACATCTCATTAGCAGCAGATCAGGGGCGAGGCCTAAGTTAGGGAAATAGTGAGTGTGGGCTGGGCCCGTATCTCACTACCAGTAGGAGCATGGACGGGGTTCCATGACTCATCAGTAGAGCTCGGTTTTTAGGACCGAAGGGTAGTCAGACATCCCAGATACGTCTGACAGTATGTGATGTTCTGTTTACATGCTAGCATGATCTGTTATATGAGTTAGAGGCAGTAGGGGGAGATAGTCCCCCAGATTACCGGTCGATAGGGCCGAAGGGGCGGTCATGCCCAGCCATGCTAGATAGATTATGTGATATATGTGTTATGTGGTAGTAGTAAGGGGTGAAATAGTCCCCAGTACCTAGTCAAGAGGACCGAAGGGGGGAACAACAACCATATATGCTAGTCAGTATCTGATCGAGAGGACCGAAGGGGGGGCAAGCTCCCAGATATGTTAGTCAGTATCCGGTCGAGAGGACCGAAGGGGAAGCAAGCTCCCAGATATGTTAGTCAGTATCCAGTCGAGAGAACCGAAGGGGAGGCAAGCTCCCATATATGTTAGTTAGTATTCGGTCGAGAGGACCGAAGGGGAGGCAAGCTTCCAGATATACTAGTCAGTATCCGGTCGAGAGGACCGAAGGGGAGGCAAGCTCCCAAATATATTGGTCAGTATCTGGTCGAGAGGACCGAAGGGGTAGGTCGGGCACCCAGATATGCCTGACAATATATGTATGTTATGTGGTTGTATGGTATGATGGGGGAACTCACTAAGCTTCGTGCTTACGGTTTTTAGTTTTGGTTTCAGGTACTTCCGGTAGCGGAGGGAAGAGCTCGGGCTGATCGCATGGCACACACCATAGATTAGACAGCCTGGGAATGTTTACTCTGATAACGAACACGTGTTTTAGAAATTAATACTCTGATTACATTCTGGATTAATGATTTTACTTTACGTAATGTTTTATTAAAAGAAATTTTTTAGTCTTAAATTTTGGGACGTTACAAGTTGGTATCAGAGCCTTGGTTTGAGGGATTCAGACATGCTCTCGGGTGTGTCTGAACTCAAACTGAGGAATTGGTATAGAAGTTTTCAAAATGAAAAGATAATTTTGTAAAAAGAGAGTTCTGGGAAAGAAAACAGTTTTAGAAAAGCAAAAATAATTCAGAAAGAAAAGAACTTTGAAAAGAGAAAAAGGGTGTGGTGCATGCAGTCATCCGAGCTCAAGTAAGTACCCCAAAATACCCATACAAGTTTATGTTATGATTATTAGTTGATAGAACAGCATGCTAGATTAGGACCAAGGATCTAGGAATGATGCCTTATGTGCCTATTATATGTGTTTTGAGCTGCATGATAGTGCTGATTAGACAGTAGTAGGATAGCTTGTTTAGGTTATGCCTGAGTTTATGAGTTTGTGTGGGTCTATGAGTTTATGTTGCATGCTAGTTCAGTTTCTTGCTATGTGGATATGATTGCTTGAGTATGTTGTGGTTAGATTTTCCCTTGTCTGAATGTTGTTTTCTTCGTGCATTGTGGGGTTCTGAATGATGGGAGTTAGCCATTAGATGGATACGACACGTCACATGTGATCAGGGTCGAATAATCTTAGAGTGCTGGATTTGGTCCTATTGCGCAGCTCTTGTTTGAGTCCAACTGTTGTAGGGACGAGTCTTGTACTTGAAGGATTATCTGAGCCTCGTCACATGTGATGGTATCTAGGTGATGGCTAATTGGCACCACCAGAAGACCTTCAACAGCTGAGGACTGGTTTGAAGGTTTCCCTAGGGCAAGCCTTGGATGAGATAGTGCTGGGAGCAGTAGTAGTAGAAAAAGGGACCTGGTGGAGTCGAAGAAAGTCCTGAGGAAAGTACGGATAGATGTGGAAGGTAGTATGGGCCCGTACTACTGAAAGCAGAGGATCCGTACTCGATTCGGGAAAGGCCAAGACAAGACCGGGAACCTAGTAGGGAGTGTGTTTGGTCTCGCAGCAGTGATGAGTATTCTGATAGTGGATGTATTATATTTTCAGTATGGTGACATTGCGAGAGAGACCAGCAGGCGGATCAGGCGCCGGAGAGGGATCATGCTCGGGTTCAGGAGCCGAGCAGCTCGAGGAGCGAATGAGGGAGTTGATATCAGCTGAGGTTACGCGCAGTATTCTAGATCAGAGTCCTGTGATCTTTGGCACAGTCAAGGAGGGTATATTGGAGATTTTGGATGAGAGGCTGGGAGCCTTCCGTACTGAGATGATGGCATTGATGGGAGCGCGTACCTTGACATTTTGAGAGTTCAGGGCTTGCGGGGCGCCAGATTATCATGGGGCTAGGGACCCCATCGCTAGAAGCAGATGGTTGGCTGATGTTGCCAACGCTTTCCGTATGGGCCGGTGTCCAGAGGGGGACAAGGTCAGACTCACGTCCTGTCTTTTGAAGGACAGAGCGAGGGATTGGTGGGAGGAGATTGGTCATGCTTTAGGGGATGATGCAGCGTTGGATGCGATGACTTGGAGCGATTTCTCGGCCAGGTTCAGGGCGGAGTTTTCGCCGATTATTGAGGTGCATCAGTTGGCACGAGAGTTTCAGGATTTGATGCAGACCACTGAGACTGTGGCGGAGATCACCGCCAAGTTCCGGGAGAGGACCCTTCTTGTACCGTAGTATGTCGCGGATGAGGAGATGAAGAAGGCCCGATACCATGAGATGTTGAGGGATGACATCAGGGAGTTCGTGAGCAGATCCAGCTGTAAGACGCTGGAAGATATGATTTCTTGGGCGAGAGAGAGGGAAATTGATTTGGAGCAGATCCGGAAGAGGAAGCTGGATGAGATTCAGGTAGCTGCATGTTCGGGCAAAAGGCCCAAGGGATCGGATTCGAGATCGAGGGATTACCAGAACCGCAGCCGGTGCGGGAAGTGTGGCAGGGCGCACGAGGGCACGTGCAGCAGTGGTAGCGGTGGTGAGTCTGGCTGTTTCAAGTGTGGTCGGACTGGTCATTTTAGCAGGGATTGTACTGTTACCACCTCACAGGGATCAGACCTGTTATGTTTTCACTGCAACCAGTGGGGCCACAAGAAGGCCCAGTGCCCCAGTTTGTTTTTAGCAGGACGGGTGATGGCACCTGCCCCTGCAACTTTGAGGATCATAGACGGCCGTCAGGGCCGTGCAGAGGCGCCTGCGGTATGAGGCAGAGCTCTTCAGATGACTACCTTAGAGGCAGAGCTCAGGGTTAGGAGTTTGAGAAACTCCCCATCAGCTAGTGCGTGTGATGGTAATGGTTAGTACGTGGTTGGGAATTTAGGCTGTAGATCGCCCGTAGGACTCGAAGGAGTCGGAATGAGGATCTTGAGAGATAATGGCACATGGGTGCCTTCGTATTAGCAGTTAGTGGTGGAAGTGTTGTAAGACTATGGGGCAGCCGTAGCATTCACTAGCATTCAGCAATGGATGGTGATGTAAGACTACGGGTAAGCCGTAGCATTCCTTAGTAGCTTCGTTAGCGGAGTTGGGGCGAGGCCCTTATCTCCTAGTGATCAGATAGGGATCAGGAATGGGTAGTGGATGAGAATGATAGGGAGTTTGCCTGTATATCCCTAGAGAGGTGAGACCGTGGGCGAGGCCCGTATGAGATTAGCAGTGTAGATGAGACCTGAGAGCAGGGTTGCTCAGTAGTATGGTTGGGTGAGACCCGTGGGCGAGGCCCGAGCGAGAGTGATTAGACTAGTGGGGCTAGAAGGATAGAGGCAGGTGGGACCCGTGGGCGAGGCTCGTGAGGTTTAGCAGCGCAGGTGGGACCTGGTAGGGACCTTAGTGTCAAGTTAGGGGATCGGGGATCCCAGGTTTGTAGTGCCTGAATGGCAGGATAGATTGAGTAGTTATAGGTGGTCGAAGTTTCTTCGGAAGTCGCTAGGAGCGACTAGTGGTGGTGTTGGGACTAGCTACCGGTGGGAGCCGGTAATCCAGATATTGGTAGATTGGTAGAGACTAGGGTGGTCTTAGTTCATCCGGAAGGCAGACAAGGAATAGCAGAATTTTCAGTCAGTAGTACTGCGGGTAAGCAGTGTATGGTGGAATTCAGTTAGTTAGATCGAGGGGTGCTCGACACCAAGTTATGACAGAGAGGAGTGTTAATGGTTACTGGCGGTGATGACCCGCACTGGAAGTAGCGGGAATAATGGATTGGTGAAGATAGGATCTTCACAGTGACAGAGGAAATAGTTGGTTATGGAGCATCGCCTTGGGAAGGCAAGGGAATCGCGTAAGGAAAGAAGGGTGAACCCCTATAGGTTCAGTGTAGTACTCGGTGAGTACCAGAAGGATTGTCAGTGAGTAAGTTTTGTTTCCAGGATGTTCAGGGTCAGGGTTATCCAAGTCTATTATCCGCAAGGATTAGTGTTAGCCGGAATGACCGGGTGGAAGACCAGCGAAGGTTTGCAGTTGCTGTTGGGATAATTGGTGGGTATTGGAGGCAGATCGCATGCGGTGGGCCATAGCAAACTTCGAGGACAAAGTTTAGTTTAAGTGGGGGAGAGTTGTAACACCCAAAGTTTTGAATGCCAAGAAAGGAAAGAAAACCCTAAATTTAAGGGGAGACTCGGCGAGTCCGAGCGGGATCCGGGTCGAGGAGTAAGTGACCGACTCGCAAGGAGACTCGGCGAGTCAGGTCTGTTCGAGGAAAACCCTAAATTCGAGACTTGGAGCCTATTTAAGTGCCTCATTCTCTTCCCTAGGGTTCCTTTACTGCCTCTTTAACCCAGAATGCCAAACCCTAGCCGCCATATCCATTGATTGAGCCAATTGTTGTCTTGAAGAGTGCATTAAAGCTTGGAGAAGGAAGAAGGATCTTGAAGGTGCAAGGAGGGGGCTATAGATCTGGGATTGGGAAGATATTTCTGAACATCTGAAGGTATTAAGTCGTTTCCCTTCCTTTAGATCTATTTTGGTTGTGAGTTTTGGGGCTTTTAGCCATGAGTAGTGATCCTTTTGAGTTAGAAGCCGGATCTGGAGTTGCTACTTCAGATCTAAGCATATTTTGGTATTGGAAAGCATAAAGTATCAGCCCTTGAGTTGATTATGGAGCCTCTTTGCCTTAAACCCTAGTTTATGGTGTAATTAGCCTAGATCTCCTTCTCTACACGTAAAGTTTGCAACTTTACGTGAGGAATGGGCTTGGGAAGGGTAGATCTACAGTTTGGAGTCCATGCATGATTCACAAGTCCTCTGCATGTATGTAGATCTGAATGGACTCGACAAGTAGCATGAAGATGAGGAGGAACTCGACGAGTGGGATGAACAGCTCGTCGAGTCAGATGAAGTTGGGCAGGAACTCGGCGAGTTGGATGAATAACTCGGCGAGTCTGTTGAAGGATGTCTTGGACTCGGCGAGTCAGGTCGCGGAACCCCAAACCCTTCGAGTTGAGACTCGAATCAGTGAGTCGAATGGAGACTCGGTGAGTCGGACAGGTCAGGACTCGGAAGTCGGTAGACTCGGCGAGTCATGGACTGACTCGGCGAGTCGAGTCGCGAATAGAAGGACTCTGAACATATGAACTCGGCAAGTCAATAGGGTGACTCGGAGAGTAGGGTTGACCTGGAAGGATGACTTTGACCAGGACTTTGACTTTGAACAGAGTTAACTTGGTTGTCTTTCGGGGGTCAGTTAGACTAAGTGTTGCATTGATATTGGTAGCTCAGGGAGCTAGTGGAGCAGGAGTTCAGAGAGTTGCCGGTCAGGTACTTCCGGTATGATGGGGGAACTCACTAAGCTTCGTGCTTACGGTTTTTAGTTTTAGTTTCAGGTACTTCCGATAGCGGAGGGAAGAGCTCGGGGTGATCGCATGGCACACACCATAGATTAGACAACCTGGGAATGTTTACTCTGATAACGAACATGTGTTTTAGAAATTAATACTCTGATTACGTTCTGGATTAATGATTTTACTTTAGGTAGTGTTTTATTAAAATAAATTTTTTAGTCTTAAATTTTGGGACGTTACATGTCATGCCATGTTATAAACATGCATACTATGTCTCTCTATGGTCCTTCCTTTGTGAATAGATTGATTGGACATTATTCCAATAATGCTCATTTCATAATTTCAAATTCTTATTAGAACAAGTATGAATTCCAAATTCTTTTCATCACTAAATGTGTTAGAGTCTAACCTTGCATGCAATATCCTTTTGTGATGACCTTTCCTGCAAGTCACAAAGATTTTGCCAAGGCTGTCACAAAATACTCCATTGAAAATTTGTTACTTAAAACAATTTCATGATAATGAAGTATCAAATTCAAAGTACATTCCTTACACATGCTTTTTGCATTAAAGTTTCTAACTAACATGTAGATTTCAATAACCAACTCCTACTATGGAAAACATATCCATATTCTCATATGATTGTCAATTCTGAACAAGAGTCACCTATATTCAGAATTATGTCAATATGGTCTATCCAAATACTATACTTCCAACCATCGATAAGTAACCAATCTTTTGATAAACCTCATACTGTTCTTAACAGTTGATTAACTTAATCACATCTTTTTCTAGTCCTTTTTCCCTCTCAATGCCCTAGACATTTGGAAAAATCAAAACAAGTGAATATTATAACATATGTAATCAATCCTATATTTGAAGCATATGGGATTCGATACATAATGGCTTACATAAAGACATGATATTTGATCAGTCTCTTGCCATATTATTTCCATATATTGAATTTCCTATGTTGAATCACTTCAATACGATATTGTCACACCCCCAAACCAGGACGGCGGAAACGTCTGGGGGCGGATGGAGTGACTTCATGTACAATATCATAACAATTGAATAGTAATGAAACAAAGCAACACAAACATTCATACATTGAGATTTCAAGTATTACATTGTTTACAAAACTCTATTTTTTCAAAAGTCGAATACAAATAAATGAAAAGTAGAAAAACATGAAACGACGATGTCGGCCCTCAAGAAGGGTTGAGTACCTGCCTACTGTTTTCCTGAGAATCCAAGTGATTTTGAAAACCGTCAACATTGAATTTTGGTGAGTTCATAAGCATTTTGTATGAAAAAGGTTTGTAACTGTTTCGCGAAAAATAGTTTCGTATACTTCCAGAAAATCCAATATTTTCTTTAATATGAACTGTAATTGTATGTAATTCATTTTTATCTATTCCTTGTAATGTAATAATGTATGTTGCCAGAAAATCCAATATTTTCTTAAATATGAACTGTAATTGTATGTAATTCCTTTGTATCTTTTCCTTGTGAAGTAATTATGTATGTTACCAGAAAATCCAATATTTTCTTATATATGAACTATAGTCTTAAACCCTAAGACCAAGATGTACTGAAAATAGTATATAGTTTTATTTCTTTTTATAAAAATAATGAAGTTGAGCTTCCCGTAAACCAAATAGTTTTGCTAATCTCTATGTGAGTTCTTATAACCATGCTAATATGACTGATATGCCTGAAACAACGTTCTTCAAGCGTTGGAGTCGGTAAGACAATTTTCACCCTAGACTTTCCGGTCTAACTATAGCGAACAGTTGAGGTGTGGGGTTGTCAATCCCATATAGATCTATACACAACAGTCTCACTCTCCCTCAAGAAGACTCTGGTTATAATGCAGACTTAAGGTGTACGCTAGGTAGGTACGGTGAAGGAACGTCTCATAACAGCATTAACAAATTTACGTGAACTATGACTCCTTTTTCTTGTAATGACATAACTATACCTTTAAACAATTATATGTTTCTTTCGTAATGATAGTGTAGTGTTTGTGACTCCCAAACTAATCCAATTATAGTTTATTATGTTTGTTTGTCAAGACAATTTATATACTCACACACACACACACACACACATATATATATATATATATATATATATAAGTTAACATGTCTAGATGTTTTAAAATAATATATCATATAAACTTACATCTAACACAAGTATAAGAACTTTTAGTATGATAAATACAATTTCTAGTTTTTGACTTTTCTATCCATGTTTTTAGAAAAATTATAGAAAAATCATCGTAAGTCGAAATTTGGATCCGTAAACTCTTAGAGCTTAGAAATTGAGTCTAATTTGTCCATAATATTTTCCCTTGCCTTAAGTGGTTCCTAAATAGAGTGAAAATGTTCATTTTTATAGTCTGGTCCGAAAATGTTCTGAAATGATAGGCAGTTTTGTAAAAATCGCCATAAATTGTAGAAAAATCGTTTGAATGCATGCAAGTAGTCCTTAAAAAGGTATAGACCTGAAAAATTTTCATATTGAACAGTTTTGAAATATATTAAGTTTAATAAGAATAAAACAGATCGTGAATAGATCACCATTTTTCTGTAAAAAGCTGATTTTTAAGCTTAGATATGTTTTAGTGACCTAACTTGTATTTTTAGTTTACAAAGCCTTTAGATCATCCAAATAGTATTTTTTTTGCTTTTATCCCCCCTCCCCCCCCCCCCCCCCCGGCTTAAAACTTGGAAAAACGTGAAAATGAAGGGTTATGAACTCACCTTGAATGGATTTCTTAGTGGATAAAGAGATGAAGATGAAGATCCTCAAGCTTAGAACACTTGAACATAGTTGAAGAACACTTGAAGATGGTATTACCCTATGGATAATAACACATATAAATGTGTGTAAATGTAACAAAACTAGTATGAATGTGTATAAAAACACTAGATTAACAAGGAATGCTTACCAAAAATCCTAGGAACCAACTTGGATGGATGGATCTTTGGAAGACTTGAACTTGTTCTTGAGAGTATTATGGAGGAATGAAGAAGATGAAGTGAGATATGAAGATGAAGAGAGAGGGGGGAGAGGTGAATGAAATTTATGGGGGAGTTAGGGTGTTAGGGTGGGTAGGGGTAAGGGGTGGAGTGAGGTGATGTTTGCATTGTTATATGTTGGGTAATGGTCTTGATACATGTTGGTTAATGTTTTATGTTGGGAAAAGATGTAACAATCATGTCACTAAGTCAACTCTTCTTATTTTTATAAAAATCTAGGTAATTTATAAAAGTGAGGTAATTTTTATAAAAAGTGTGGTATTTTTATAAACAAAATTTGGTACAAATGATGTATAAATATTTAATTTGAATTATAACAATTCAAATTGTTAATAAAATCATTATTATCAAAAATAATAATATGTTACACGAAAATTAGGTTGATCCCTAAATTCTTTTCGTTAAAAGTTGGGCGTTTTCGGTCGGGTATGAAATTTGTCGTATTTGGTGACGAATTCACCAAAAATTTGTATTTGTAGCCTTTGTTATGAATTTTCCATGTAGTGTAAGGATTACGAATTCCACTACATCGTGTTATGAATATTATTTATACTAAAACAATATAAAAGTTGAATTACCGAATTGTTACGATACTAACCTTATTTAGGGTTTATGCTCTATAATTTCCAATAAAAGTGGTGCTTTGTATTATAACTTGTCAATAGTACATTGGACGCATTAGGGAATATCACAATTCACCAAAAATTCTAATACAAGTTGAGTTGACCTGGTTGACTTTTATTGACTTTGTTTGACCTAGAATTTACGGTTGTCACTAATATTCATATATGTTCATGACTAAGTTCCATTAAAATCCTTCAATATAAACTTTTAGATTTGAAATGAAGTATAGGTGCATTCTCCCTTAAATCTTTCTATAGCGAAAACAATTTCCAAATTTTGCAACTTGCAAATTTGTAAACTTTGTTTCCTAAAAATAGTATTGCCAACATGCTCCCACTTAGCATAACAATTATGCTCTTGCTAGCATAACAATTATGCTCCCACTAGCTTTGACATGTACTCAGAAATCAGGTGGACTTCCAGAAATCAATACTATTGACTTTCTTACTGAAGTGCAGATTTCTGATACGTGATGCTTTGATAAGTCTTCATCTACACTTCTCAAGCTCATACACATTTCATTAGATAGCATATGTGGGTGTTTAAACCCATTCAGAACTTACAATGATAACTCTTGGATGTTCAAACTACTTCTTTCCATTTCTCTCAATTTGAACTATGAAAAGGGATGTCGTAATCATATACGAATTGGAGAACGCAATTATCACAACTGCTAACCATAATGATATTAATCAAATTTAAAATCTACTAGAAAAAGTGTTTCCTCATAATCATTTTCATGAATTTAGAGAGATACCTTTTGCCACCTAGATTTTATGGTGTATGTGTTCCTATCCATGTGAATTTGTCACTTCCATCCTACAATCATAAGATAAGGTTGAGGACAAAACGAAAATCAAATTTAGTTTTCCTTTCATGGACTAAACTTTGCTTATTCTTAATTTCTTGCCTTCTGGCATGTAACACTCCAAATCAAGTAATCATTTTTTTCCCTTTTAAATGAAGTAATTGTGCAAAATGGTCCCTCTTGTACGTTGGGC
The DNA here is from genome assembly GCF_051521515.1 of Lactuca serriola. Lineage (NCBI taxonomy): Eukaryota > Viridiplantae > Streptophyta > Magnoliopsida > Asterales > Asteraceae > Lactuca > Lactuca serriola. Next base: position 195,290,891 of record NC_136414.1, on the reverse strand, counting down.
ATACTTAAGTGTACGCTTAGCGTACTATGGAGGAAGGACCATCGCATATGCGGGGCGTACGTGAAGGTACGCAGGGTGTATGCGGCTGATGGCCAAACCCTAAATTTCGGACTTGTGGCATATTTAAGCATCATTAACTCATTTGAGCAACACCCTAGCCATCCTCCATCACTCTCAATCGCCCCTAAGACCCTAAAATCATTAGTGTGTGTTTCTTAATCTTGTGAGTGCCTCTAATATCATATTCTTGGTGTGTTAGCTAAAGGGAAGAGGTGGAAACAGGCTTGAACGAGGGAAAGGCTTTTGGATCTTGCATTTAGAGCAGATTTGGAAGCTTGAGGAGGTAAAACTCTTTCTCCTTGGTTATCATTTTCATTTATAGAGTTAGGGTTCTCTATGTAGTACCCTTTTGAGTTCATGAATCATTTCTTGGGAGTTTGAGCAACTCCAGGGAGTATGGGTGGTAGATCTGAGGTCCTTTAGCTTGTTCATGTCATAAAAGTGCAGACTTGTTGATTTTTCCCCCATGCATGAATTATGATCCTTGGAAAGGTCTTAATGGTATGGAAAGGGTTGTTGGGAGCTTATGGGGCATGCAAAGGCATAAAGTTTCCAGCTTTATGCCTTAGGACTCTTCTAATGACCTAAACCTAGGTTTAGAACGTAAGGACTTCACGCATTAAGCACTTAATAGAGAATATGCTTATTTTGTTTGTACACTAGGCATGCCAGTCTGTACACCGCACATACAGTCAAAGAACCTTGTGCGCTTAGCGTACTTCTGTGAACGCTCGGTGTATGCTCAGCTGTGTTAGTTGGTCCTTAGTGGACTTTGTGGACCATTGGACTTCTCTTAGCCTTGGGCCTGAATCGTTAGGATGGTTTTGGGCCTTGGAGTTTGCTTTAGGTTATTGGTGTGTTGATTCGGCCTTATTGGGCCATGTGGCCTGTTATAAGTCGGACTTGATATTGGGCCCATTATGGTAGGTTAGACTTTTGGGCTTGAATAGTAGGCCAAATATTATGATGTTGGGCTCCTAGCTAAGTTGTACCATAAATCTAATTAGGTTAATTATATGTTTGTACAGTTAGAGATTTGGGGTAGTATTCAAGCAACTCTTGTATTCAGCAGACTGAGGTGAGTTTCCTCACCATACTAATGGATAGAAGGCACCAAGGCCAGCCCATGTTATTTTATTGTAATAATTATTTGTGGAAGTGTTATCAATATGTTATATACTCATGTGAAGACCATGTGGGGGTTCCCATGGTATTCAGAGTAAGACCAAGGAGGGTTTCCATGGCATCCTTAAATATTTGTTTTTATGCATGTAGTATGTTATAAGGAACTCATTAAGCATTAGCTTACAGTTTATTGGTTGTTTCAAGTACTTCGGGATCTAAGGGAAAGGGCCCGACATGATGGCCCAACACGCACTCTCTAGCACTTTGTTATGGACACTTTAATCTTTTGAATAATTAAATCGATGTAATGGATTTTTAAGAAATAATTTATGGTTGGAATTTACAATTAAGGAACATGGATTATTATTTAAATGAAATTTTTTTTATTTGAAAAATTGGGTTGTTACATGGCAGCACAAGGGCCTACCATGTCTTCCATGTTGTTTAAGCAGCTCACTTCCATTTGATCAATGTACTATCACTGACCAACGTGCTCTGCCTTTTGCAGTTACATGAGAACCATAGAAATCATAAGCTTTGCCAACTCAACTGGAAGGTGTACAGAAACAAGAATGTGTCAATTGGACACGATAGGTTATCAACCTTAGGTCGTGTGTTATTGATAACTAAACAGTTTATTCTTGATTGACTCTTGAACCCTTTCCAAGATCAAAAAGACTCCTACTGACTTCTTGACATATAAGTTTCTTTCTTCAAGGAACATTCCTTGAAAAACAAAACAAATATTCAAAAGTTAGTGTGGATTCTTGTCAAGATAAACATCTCATTTAATTAGTATTAGTTTATCTTTGTTTTAACCAAAACATCACAACTACTAATTTCAAATGTGCTAGAGTAAGAAAACATTATTACTCCATATTTCGTGAGATGTCATAAACCTACTTAGTTTGAAATAGGCTTCAACATATGATTCGAAGTTACTAGAGTATGACTCTAAAACTTGATTTGATACGAAGTATGACCCATCCCTCAATTAAACTATTTCAACAATGTATGATTCCTCTTCTTAGTTGAGATAATTTCACTAAGATGTCCTTAGAGGATCAATTGTGACATAGTTCTATAATCATTAAGATGATCATAAAACATAATACTAAAGTACTCTCCTTTCCTTTCAGATTGGAGAAACCTTTATATTTATGCCTAATAAATTCTTCATATTTGTTCTGCCATTCTTTGAAACCCTTCAAAGTATCAGAATTACACTTAATCTTATAAGTATAACCATATTTACTGAACCATCGGTAAATCATAACAAATAGACTTATCGTCATTTGTGGTGGATCTAAATAATCCACATCAATGTCTACTAGATCAATTAGTCCTTCACTAAACATGTGATCAACGAATTAGTCTTACAAAGATCAAGATTCTCATACATCACACAATTCGAATGGTTGACTCCAAGTTTTTATCCAACTGAAACTTGGGTGATGAGAATTCCTTTTCACTTGGTTGATTATGACATTTCCACAAATGATACAACTAAGAATCAAATCCACATTTAACATTGCTAATAATAGAAATATAACCACCAATTTTTATAAATGCCATTGTATGGAAACATAAAGTAAATTAGATAAAAACAAAATTCACTTTATTAATAATAAGCGGAAAAATTTTATCCTTACAATACAAATATATGAAAACCTCGTTTCTAAATATTTCTTGAGCAATCTATTATAACTCCTAAGCAGCAAGTCCAAAATCTGATCATCGAACTATGCGATCGAAATCCATTTCTCACGATAAAATTCAGCTTAGCCTTCTTAAGCTTCCTTCTTTCTCTTAGATCCTGCAAAAACATAAAAATGTGACTATCACATCATGTAATAAGCATCTAAGAATAGGAACTTAATAAAATATAGTTACATAGTGGATGTACCTGAAGCAGAGTCATACGACTTGACTTTACAATCTATGCGATCTTTCAGGTAGTCAGGGCAGCTTCACATCTAATATCCCTTCAATTGGCAGTAGAAACATCTGCACTCTTTAGGAATGACACATGGAGCTATCTCAGAACTAGCCTTTCTCTTTACCATATGGTCAAACGGTTTGACTTTGGCCGATCCCTTTCCATTGGGAAAAGAAACCTTTTCTGGACTACCAATGTTTTCATTTTCAATATCTATGGAAACATGGCAGACAGATCCTTTAAGCATATTCGCTTGATTTGTGCTCTTAAGCATTTCTGCTCCAGCAACAATCAACATATATGTTAGATCGATTAAGGTCTCGTCATGGGCCCTCTCATAGAAGTCTTTAATGAACTGACTATATGAGTCAGGAAGCAAAACTAGAACCAGTCAATAGCTAGATCCATTAGGAAAATGACACCTAACATCCCCAATCTGTCAATGTGTGATTTCATTTTAAAACATGCGCACACATCGAATCTCATCTTGATGTTTGCATGGCAATAGGGCTTGAGTGACTTTAAACTGTTCAAGTTGAAGAAATTATGGGTTGGGGATAATCATGGGAGGAGGTGGAGGAAAAGTAGGAGAAGCATGATTTCCAATTCCACCATTGCTTGAAGAAGGAAACATTCTTTCTCCTTGATCAACATGTGGAAGATCATCTTTAGATAGAGAAGGAAAACTATTTCCAGAAGGACAAGGATAACCATTGTTGTTTTGACTCAACATCTATAAAGGGAGAAAAGAATTCAAGTTAGTTGATTTATTTAATCCTTAATTATTAACCCAAAAATTTAAATTAAGCCTAGGATCCATATTTTCGATTCAAATTCTGAAGTGAGATGTCGTAATCAAATTCGAATATATTTTAGGTAGGTAAACATTTACGAGTTTCAATCTAATGAAACTCCTAGATCTTTTGAGATTCATTGAACTATTTAATGGCACGTTTCATCTTGATTATGTTCTAACTTATGTGAATGTGATGCCGAGGATCACAAACGAGATGTGAATAACCATGCAAATTAGCTCGTTACTCTTGATGTCATTTATCATCTAATTAATGTGTCGGTTAACCACACATGCTCCATTAATCATTAATAATTTACGAGACACCCATTGTCAACAATATTAGTCCCATATTAGTGTGTCGTTTAACCACACACGCTCCACCAACGACCAATAATATGCAATGTGAAATTTCATAAGTTAGCATCAAATTCACATTTTTCCTAAAGTAACTAAAAGTGGGATTTTTAGAAAATGGTTTACTTACTTTATCATTATACTTTGAATGAGGATTAAGTGTCCTATTGAACCTGTTCGGCTAATGACCCTCCACCATACAAGAGAGCGACAGGTAAGAATGGATACCCTATGACGGTCATTTTACAGGTTGTTTCCTTAAACACCCCTTATAATATGGCTACGTGAATGAGGCGTAGTAACGATTCAACTGACCCGTCTTATACATATAGTAAATATTAAACTTTTAATATTACATTTAGTATAGGGTGTATTTTAAACATTTTAAAATACTAAGGGTTTAATCTTTTAATAAATTAAACATTTAATTTAATTAAATTTAAACCACATATGGATTTATTAATTACCATTAACAAAATCCATTAGGATATATTTTAGGGTTTTCCATTTTAAATTTCCAAAATTAAACTTTTTAATTTTAAATTTCAAACAACCCAAAAATATTAATTATTTAATCCAATTAATAATTATCTAATAGCCAATTATGGATATAATAATTATCCTTTAATTAATCAATCAATTTAATCATTAACCATATCCATAGGGATAATTACAATCAAATAAATCATCATTATCTAATTCATAATTATCTCCTAACATTTAGGTTTTTATTGAATTATCTTATATTACCAAAAATCAGATTATGGAAGAATTAATAAAAGATAATTACCAAATATTAACCTAGTAAATCAAGTTAGGCAAGAAAATCTGAGATAAGCATCAGATGCACCAACTCGCCGAGTTGGAGGACCAAAATCGACAAGTTCATGCAACTCGCCGAGTTCATTGAACAAAATGTTGATTTTGTTCCCTTCTCCTTTGAATAAGATTACAATTGCATCTATTCAACAAAAAAACTAATCCTAGGCTTTGATACCACTGATGGGTTTTGAGCACAACAACATATCCTATGTGTGCATGCAACCCTAAATAAATTAGATCTCATTTTTCTCTAATTGAACATGCAAGCAATGAACACAAAACAAGAAACCCTAGGATCTACGTATAACAATCGAAATTCATAGAAAACCAATGTTAAAATTCATACCTTTATTGTTATATTGTAATAACAATAATTCCCTTGTAGATCTTGAACTTTGAGAACTTAGTGTCACAAGTGTAACACCTCTAATGGCTTACAAACACACAATACAAGAGGATGATATGAGAAGGAGGAAAGAGAGTAGATTTTTGGATTTCTTCTTCTAAGAAAGATTCATGGCCGAAAATCCTTAATGGTGAGGTATTTATATAGTGCACCAAGCATGCTATGGATAACCCTAATTTGAATACAATATCATTATTTCAAATATGGTAATTATCCACCTCCTTTGATTATCCATATATGATAAGATATTCTAGAAATTCTACAATAATCTTATATATATATATATATATATATATATATATATATATATATATATATATATATATAATTTCATCTATACCCTTCCCTAGGAAGGTTCTGGACCCTTTTGCTCAACTATTGAACAATTTTACTTTTAGTCCCTGCACTTTCAATTAATTCATTTAATCCTAAAATTAGTTCCAAATTAATTTCTGATTAAATATTAGTTAACAATATGATTTCTAATTAATATATTATTTCCATAACATATTAATAAATCATTTACTCCAATTTATTATTCTAAATAATAAATTCTTCCTCTTTCTCAATTAATCATCCTATTTAGTTGCACGTGTAAAGACAACCTAAAAGGACTATGTCACTATCAATTCAAATACATACCAGTTATAGTTATGGGATTAGATACCTAATCCAAAAAATTGGTCTACCATAGTTACCCTAACCATTCATAACCTCTAATAGTACCATACGATCAACATGCAAGACCCTACCAATCAAGCATACCAAGATACAGAGTGTCCTAAACTTCACAAGCATACAAAAGAGTTATCCTAGCCATTAACATACTTGTAATATAACATTAACTCTATCCTAACATGAAAAGGATATATATATATATATATATATATATATATATATATATATATATATATATATATATATATATATATATATAAATGGATACGTGGCATAGTTAGAGATTCACCAAAATTGCAAAACTGGAGAAGCACAACAACACACTAATTCCTTGCATTGAGAAATCATTTGAACCGGCTAACACCAAGACATATAAGTCCTCAATCAACAACACAAATCCTCTAAGTTTCACCCTAAGTCAAACTGGTCAAAATTCAAATGCCAACCAAGTCGTGGGTCCTCCTTGGCGACGTTGTGGTAAAGCCAGGACAAAACAGTTGTGGTTCTAAACTTCACCACGTTGTGGTTATCCATTGGCCATGCCATGGATGCTAGAAGAATGCCAATTCCCTAATTAAGAGCTTAATCCTTACATATCAATGGTCATGTTTCCAGATCTACTTCTTCTCAATGACTTAAAGGATACGGTTTCCAACTTTATCCATTAGGACTATACTCCAAGGAAAGATCTTAAATCCTAAGTCCATTAAAATCTTAATAAGAACAAAACTTGAACATGGGACCAAGAACACTCTATCTAAGATCCTTTTTTCTCCATTAATAGAAGTTCATGACCACAAGAGTCTGATAATAAGCTCTAGAGTTTCCCCCAAACTCCAAGAGCTTCCATGAAGGGACCAAAATCACTCATGAAAGACCTTAAACATGAATCTTGAAAGAACAAGGTCAAGGTGCAAGCCTTTTACCTCATATGGTCTAGAAAATTGAAGAAGATGACAGATCTAATCTTGCTCTATGCTTCCTTGCACCAAGAAGGAGTTCCCTTCTTCACAAGCTTCATTAAGACAAGAGGAACTGTTGGATAAGGTGTCTAAGTCCATAACTATTTTTGGTATGTACTTGACCCGGTTTGGCATGGTCCATTTAGGTTGTATGGCATCATGCATTTGGATAAACTAAAATGAGAGAAATAACACTTATGGTTTATTGATATATTATAAGTTCTAATATATTAATAATATTATTTAATTAGTATTGATCAGGAATTAATTTAGAATTAATTAAGTGATCGAAAGGTGACTAATTAAATATATGGGTTGATTGTTTAAATCACTTATACTTGTATAGTGGGCTAATGCTCCATGGATTATCAAGTTGGGCTAAAACCCATAGGATGCTCCATGGTAGGTATATAACCCATGGGTCATGGAAATGAAAGGTCATGACAATTAGGGTTTACATGGTGTAACCCTAATTGTAACACACTATATAAAGACCCTTATGTTCACCAAAATCGGTACCTAAGAGAAAAAAGGAGGGCAAGTCGATTTCTAAGTGGTCTACATATCTTTCAAGTTTATTCTAGGTGCATTTGGTGTTGTATGAGACATTTGAGGCATCACACTTGGGGTGCTAGGCTCACAAGGTTTCAAGGAATCCAAATCAGTTCAAGGTATGTAATTCTAATAAACTTTTATGATTCAAGTTCCCCATGTATGCTAGATAGGATTAAGAACCTTGGAAATCAAAATTTTCATGTATTTTAGACAAACATAGATCCAAGGTTTCTAGGGTTTCATGTACACCTTAGGAGTGTTAGAATGCTCCAAACCCTACATGAACTACTTCAAAATCAAGCCACCAAGCTCATAACCAAGGAAGAGGGACTAGGGTTTCATTTTTGGAAGATGGAGGATGAAGAGGATCCCCAAAAGTGGGAACTAAGGTGCTTAAATATGGGAGAAAACCTAAAAATCCATGGGCTTGGGTTGCAGCGCTCACTACATCGTGATACTTACCCAAAACACATATTCTCCATCTTTCATGCCAAGTCGTTGCATATGGTTTTCCTCAAAAACCATGCCTTACACTCCTTTATATTATCCACTGATCCATTCTGGTAAATGGGTGTTATAACTCTTCCCCACTTAAATTAGATTTCGTCCTTGAAATCAGTCCTTACAATTAACTCCATAAACACCATCCGAACCCCCCCCCCCCTTTATGGTTTCTTCCAAGTCCACTTTCTTCCATAAGCCAAATCCACTCTGAGTGACAAAATCTACAATCACCAGCCGAAGGATTCCCAAACCAAGCGCATAAGCCAAACTAGGTGGAAACTTCCAAAATTCGAACCTTAAAAAATGCAGCCACTGGTTAACACCCTAACCGACTTCCCCTTTTTCCGACATCGATATCAATTCATCCTCAACGAGAAGCATGTGACCTAGCAAAAAACGAATTCCAGCCCAACACAACCACTGACATCGAGGAGAGCTACTTCCTTATCTAACATTTGGAAATTTCAAAACCATGCTTGACTTCAAGACAGACAGTGCCACATGAATCTCAATCCTACTGACTAAAAACTCACGGATCTAATCCGATCAAAACCTACTAGGCCTTACGCCACCTACTGATAAAGTGAAGAATGGAACCCTCGAACATCTTGGGTTATTATTGAAAAATTAGTTTCAAAAATAAGATTTTAGCAACAAAAGATTAATATTTTTGAATAATTATAAACTAGTTATAACCAACCATGGATCGTCTTGCAAAGTTTGGAAAGAAAACAACCAAAGTAGAAGAAGAACATAACAACCTTTGTAGTCTTTGGATCCTCAAGGGAGGCTTGGAAGTTGATGGAGAATGTGGAAACCTTTGAGACACTAACAAGAACTTAACTTGATTTAAGATGATAGTCTTGTAAAACTCTTAATATTAAAGTTCATAACCAATATGAACTTCAAGAGAGGATAAGTGCAAGTAATATAAACTTAAAGTCTTGAAGAATATGGAGAGAGTAACATGCCTGATGCATGTTACATTTTTTTGGCTAGTCTTGGATCAAAGATGAAAGCCTTTATTTAAAGCTCAACCTTTACCCAAGAGTTCTTAACACTTTAAGAGAACGCATACCACATTATAGTATTTTAATCCAATGCTTTCAATACATGTTCCCTAGATTAAAATAAGCTATAAGCCATGTTACTTTCTTTTGCATAAAATAATCAAAAGCTCATAACTAGTCTAACTAGTTAAAGATTTTATAAAAGAAAGTTAAAGTTTTAAAAAATTTATAAATTAGTTTATAAAATATAAACTTTAACTTTTTAGTAAAAGAAAAAAGGACTTATCTAGTACAAAATTTTATGCATGACTTATAAATCATACCATATGATACATTATATTACTTGCTAATGAAAATTAATATTTCCATGAAATAAATAATTTTCAATTAATTTATAAGAGTTTATTGAATATATATTAAAATCAATTTCTAATAAATAATAAAATGTATCAAGTTGTTGTTAGTGTGACCCGTAGGATCATATGTTAATTAGTAATATCACTTTAAGATGATTCGTGAACATACCAAATATTTCAATTTTTTAGTTGTGCAAGACTCATATTAGACTGATATAGATAGTAGTGAACATCTAAAAACATTTCATTGCCGCTAATAACATACAACTTTTGTGCCATTCTATCAACTTCTAATTCCCTAGAAGCTCAAAGATACAATTGGTGTATAAAGTAAGTTATCAGTTATCCCTTTGTCACAGACATCATGTTGAACATGAGATATGGATCGCAATCAATCTAATCTAGTGTTCAAATTTTGGTAAGGTTCCTTAGATGTCTAACTCACAACATATAAGAGGAACAAATCCTATCTTGACTACATTAGCCTGTTGCATAGTTCACACCAAACCTAAAAATGGATTTTATAACTGCCCGGTTGAAGACCAACATTTGAAAATATCAAAGCACATCAGTCCCTACACTTAAGTCCCATTATGTATCTCAGGTCTTAAGGATACAAAGATATTACCTTTTGATCAAGTACACACATGATAGCGATCTATGAGGTGATCTTGATGCGGGTCAGTTCAATACCAATTTTGTGACAAGTATCTATGATTCTTGGTTACAACCACTTGCATCCTTTTATCCAGTGATAGTCAGCAAATCCAATTCATATTAGTCTTACTTCATAATTGCTCCCAAAGTTATAACGAACTATGAACTTTTAGAATAATAAGATTATTCATGGATTAAACATGTTAATATATAACACAACAAGTATTAATGTGATGATCATATCTCATTATATCAAGACATTATCCAATAGTTGTCGTCATAATTTTCTAATATCCAAATACTAAATCCAAATAAAAATCCTATTTCTAGAATAATTAACTCTTACAGTCGAAGTGTGACCATTCATAATTAGCTCAAAAAGAGGACTTTATTAATGGGTCTGACTAAACTTAATTTGTATGATTTCTGCAAATACTATCATCTTCGTATTTGACTTTACTCTAAGTACAGTTAAATATCTTGGAGAATATGATCAGTGTTCTTCTGTGACATAGAGTCTCTTAGCTTGATTAAGTATACTCTCGAAGTCACAAAGATTTCTATGTGATCCTTGAATGGAAGAAATCAACATAGTTTGTCAATGATCTCATTCATCCAATCATATTTGACTTCAACTTATAAAGTACTGTATTCTTATCTTGAAGTAGATTGTGTCATTTTGTTTTTCTTGGACCTCATTCCATCTAAACTTACTATTTCTTCCATAATGAAGTCAAAATCCAATAATAATTCATAATTATCTATATTTGTTTAGAAATCAACATCTTGTGTAGCTCTTTACATAAATATCCTTTCTAAACCGATTTACTCATATAAATTCTGTTACAATATATATCCTTGTATGATAGGATATATGAGTAGTATTATGTCGGTTCGGGTACCAGGAGGTTCGTGATCATCTAGTTGAGTGCCATAGGGTTGTATACAGTCATGTAGGATAGCCTAAGAACTCTTGATCTAGGCTTTCCTGTATGTTCCTTGTTTAGTTGTGGCTCTAGAGTGGGATCACCTATTCGACTTTCTATCTCACCACTTTTTACATATAGATATACCTTTATTAGTGATTTGGCCAGTCATGACGTAGTGTACTGTATGAGACCATGTATGCGATAATGGGTTTTTCGAAAAGTAGACTAGTGTAGATAGTTGCATGAGTTTATGTTTTGTTTGATTGCTTGCTTGATTTATATGTCGACATATTGGGTGGTCGGTTAAGGCGATCCTGTTGGATTAGGTGTCTAAGCCCATAACTATAATTGGTATGTACTTGATTTGATAGTACCATGGTCATTTTGGGTTGCCTTCACTTTAGCAACTTGAGGGAATGACTTTTGGAGAGAGAGGTTGATAAATTATTTATTAATGTATTATGAAAATAATATATTAATTAGAAATCATATTATTTAATTAGTATTTAATCACAAATTAATTTGGAATTAATTTTGGGATTAAAGGAACTGATTAAAGGAACAGGGTTTGTTTTGCAAATCATTGATAGTTGTGAAACTGGGATAATGGACTCCTTATGATGGAGTGCACGAAAATTATAGGAGGCCCTATAAGATTTTCATTAAAGGCTCCCTAATAAGGGTCCATCAGTTGATTAAGCCTTAAGCAGGAAATTAGGCTTTCCAACTGAAAACCCTAGCAGCCCTCAGCTTTATAAAGACCCCACTACTGAGGGATTTCAGCCTATGTTTGCTAAGTGGAACCTTAGCCGAAATTCTAAGTGCATTGCCTCCTCTCACCTCTCATCCTTTTCCTACAAGTGTTCGTAAGCCATTAGAAGTGAAACATTTGAGGCATTTTGCTTTTAAGAGGTAAGATCTACAAGGTGTTTTTATTATTACAACATAACAAGCAAGGTAACCCTAATTATATATGAATTTCAAAATTATATGCTAGATCTAGGGTTTTTCTTTGGTATTCAATTTGTGTGTTCAACTAGTGAAAAACTTAGATCCAAAGCAATTAAGGTTGCATGATCACATAGGATTTGTAGATATGCTCAAAACCCATCAGTGGTATCAGAGCCAAGTATGTTTTTCAGTTGAATTTGATGCAATAGTGAATTGTCTAAAGGTGAAGGGAGTAAAATACTCATTCTGCTCAAAGAACTCAACTAGTTAATCAAGGGACTCGACAAGTTGGCTCAACTAGACAAGTTCATTGCCTGACTCGACGAGTTGACTCGTCAGATGCCTGATGTTTTCTATTTTGATATCTTATTTAATTAGGATAATTACCTTAATTTTTTTTATTGCCTAAAATTGAAATTTCTGAAAGGTAATCTGATATCCTCATCATAACTAAAGGATTTGGTTAAATTTTTGATAAAGATAAAATTATTTTATTTTTCAATTTAACCTACTATTTTGAAAAGTTTCAAAAGTACACCTTTTGGTTTTATAATTTAAAATTTAATTAAATAGTTTTAATTTTGAAATCTTAAATTCTAGAACCCTAGTATTTTAAAAGTTTAAAATACACCCTTATACTGTTATATAATTAAAAGTTTAATATATATATATATATATATATATATATATATATATATGTATATGTATGTATTTATATATGTATGTATAAGAAAAGTCAGTCTTACCATTCACATGCCTCATTCACGAAGCTGGTTTATAAGGGTGTTTAAGGAAGCAACCAATAAAATGATTGTCGTTAGGTATCCATTGTTACCCACCGCATTCTTGACTAGTGGAGAGTAGTTAGTCGAACGGGTAAGATAGGACATTAAATCCTCACTAATAAGTATAATGAAAAATATCAAGTAACTAAATGCTTTTATAAAATTCCCAATCTTAGTTACTTTAGGAATATGTGAATTTGATGCTAATTCATTAAGTTGCACATTTCACTTTATAAAAGTCATTAGTGGAGCGTGTGTGGCTAACCGGCACACTCATATGGACTAATAAAGGTAGGCAATGGGTAGCTCATAAATCATCGTTGATCAATGGAGTGTGTGTGGTTAACCGGCACATTGATTAGGTGATAAATAACGTCGAGAGTACCAAGCTAATTTGCATAGTTATTCACACCTTGTTTGTGATCCTTGGTATCCCAGTCACAAATAGAAATGGCTTAATCGAGATTAAACATGTCATTAAATAGTTCAATGAATCTCAAAATATCTAGGAGTTTCATTTCATCTAAAACATAATTCTTTTTAAATTTTGTTTTTTATGGTGGAATTGCTAAATCGTCATTTACCTACCTTCAAATAATTTGCAATTGGATTACGACATCCCTCTTCTGAATTGTGAATTATTGTATTGGGTCCTAGCCTTAATATTTCATTTTGGATGTTATATTAAGGATTTCTTTATCTAATCAAAACTTGTCTTTCTTCTTTTCAGATGTCTGTTTCAAACAACGCTTCTGGCTCCTCAAACAACAACAACAACTCCTCAAACACTTTCTTTCTCTTGAGCATTTGTGGCAGGGTGACATTCGATGGGTCCAATTTTAATGATTAGATTCATAACATCAGAATGGCCTTGCGATTCGAAGACAAGGAATACGTCCTCGACAAAGAGCTGAACGAGATAGATGAATCTAAAGCTACTCTTGAAGAACTAGTTGAGTATAGGACCCACTCCAAAGACACGACCAAGGTGTCATGCATCATGGTGGCTACTATGACTTCTGAGCTACAACGGTTTTATGAGGACTATTGGCCTTACGAGATGTGCCAAGACTTGATGGAGAAGTACCGTCAAAGAGAACGTCAAAAAAGGTATGAGATAGCCAGGTCACTCATAACCACCAAGATTAAGGATGAAGAGTCCATCACGACTCACCTGCAACGCATGCAACGCTATGTGGATCGTTTTCTCAAGCTGAATGTGAACTTCGATGAGGAGCTGGCTTTTGACATAGTCTTGCACTCATTGCCTCCTTGCTATGATCAATTCAAGATGACTTATCATCTGAGCAAAGACAAAGTTACATTGAGTAAACTTCAAGGCTTTTTGAGAACCGCTGAAGGTGGATTGAAAGGAAAAGGTGTTGAATCCACTCCTACTGCTATTGATCCAGTCGGGGCTATTGGAAAAGGGAAGGGGAAAAAGAGGAAAGCTTCCTCAAAGCAAAACTGGAAGGGAAAGTCTAATGAAGGGTCTTCTAGTAATGGACCCAAAGGAAAATCCAATTCTACCCCTCCTACTTCAGATCCAAAGGAAGCAACGTGCTTCTACTGCCAAGACAAGGGGCATTGGAAATGAAGCTGCCCCAAGTACCTGCAGGATATTATGGATGGCAAGATCAAGCCTACCTCGACAGGTATTTACATTATTTTGTCTAAAAACTCATCGCATTCTAATTCTTGGGTCCTTAATACAATATGTGGTTTTCACATTTGCTTAGACTTGTAAGGACTTAGAAGAAGCAGGGATGTGGAGCTTGGGAAGATGAACCTGATAATGGACACTGGGAGATTGTCACTTGTTACCAAGATCGGCGTTTATTCTTTATTGCTTAGTAGTGGGTTGTGTTTAGACTTGAATAATTGTTGCTACTCGTCAGAAATGGAGAGGAATATTATTTCTTTTCATAGTTTGTACAGACAAGGTTTCAGATAGTCTTTTAATAATGAGAATGGATCTATTAATGCTTATTATAATGGTGTATTTTATTTTGAAGCATTACCTTGTGATGGTGTATATGAAATTGTGATGGTTGTAGACAATTTAGGAAATAGTGTATTGTAAATAGATTCGTCTAATGGTTTAGACAAAGCATGCTTGTGGCATTGTCGTCTTGGATATGTCAACGAGAAGCACATTGCCTAGCTCCAAAAGGATGGAGTATTGGAGTCATTTGACCCAAGGCCAGATGACACATGTGAATCTTTTTTTCTTGGAAAGATAACTAAATCATCTTGTACTGGTACTTGTGAAAGAGGTGAAGGATTATTGGATCTCAAACACACAGATGTGTGTGGGCCCTTCAGATCCACCACAAAGGATGCAAATCGATTTTATGTGTCTTTTACTGATGATTATAGCAGATATGGATATATCTACTAATCACAAGTCAGAAACCTTTGAATAGTTCAAAGAGTTCAAGCAAGAAGACGAGAATCAATTGGGCAGCAAGAACAAGATTCTTAGATCTGATAGAGGTGGTTGGTATCCTAGTATCGAGTTCCACGACTATCTTAAGGAATGTGGAATTGTTTCTTAATTGACACCTCCTAGGACACCACAACTTAATGGTATGGCTGAGAGTTGTAATCGAACCTTGTTGGACATGGTTTGTTCCATGATGAGTCGAGCTTCGTTACCAATCTCATTATGGGGGTATACCTTAGAGACTGCCGCCCATATCCTTAATCTAGTCCCAACAAAAAAGGTTGCCAAAACACCTCACAAAATGTGGACAGGGAAAGTTCCCTCGTTGGAACATATCAAGGTTTGGGGTTGTGAAACTTTCATTAGACGAGAGACTCACGGAAATCTTAAACCTCGAAGTGAGTGATGTATTGTCATTGGCTACCCATGGAAGTCCTTTGGATACTTGTTATGCAAACCTAGTGAGAATGCCGTCTTTGTAGCACGAAGCAGAGTTTTCCGTGAGAGGGGACTCATATGCAAAGAGGATAGTGGGAGTACAATTGATCTTGAAGAAATTCAAGAGTCAAGTGATGAAGGAACCTCTAACACTAGCACACAACCTAAGGAAGAAATTTATGTTGAACCTATTGACAAGTCGTTACCTCTTAGATGTGCCACTCGAGTTAGAATGGCACCTGAGTTTTATGGTTTCCATATTACTACAGATGGTGATACATTTATTAGTGATTGTACACTAATAAATTTAGATGAGCCTTCTAACTACAGGGAAGCCATGTCGGGCCCTGAGTCTGCTAAATGGAAAGAGGCGATGGACATCGAGATCCAGTCCATGTATGACAATCAAGTTTGGAACTTGGTTGATAATGTACCGGGTCGTAAAACAGTTGGGTGCAAATGGATCTTCAAGAAGAAGATAGACATGGATGGAAATGTACACACCTTCAAGGCTCGACTGGTGGCGAAGGGCTTTACTCAAACCCTAGGGGTTGACTATGATGAGACCTTCTCACTAGTGTCTAAGATTAAATCTATTAGGGTTATGTTAGCCATCGTTGCGTTTCATGATTATGAAATCTGGCAGATGGATGTCAAAACTGCTTTCCTTAATGGGAAGGTGGCTAAAGATGTTTGCATGAGTCAACCAGAGGGTGTTGTGGATGCTAAATACCCCAATAGAGTGTGTAAGCTTGAAAAGTCAATCTATGGATTGAAGCAATCTTCTCGTAGATGGAATCTTTCTTTCGATGAGAAAGTCAAAGAGTTTGGTTTCTCTAGGAGTGAAGATGAGTCTTGTGTATATGTCAAAGCTAGTGGGAGTATAGTTAGGTTTCTAGTATTTTATGTTGATAACATACTACTCATAGGAAACAACGTTCCAACCTTGCAGGAAGTTAAGTCCTGGCTTGGAAAGTGTTTCTCTATGAAGGATCTAGGAGAGGTTGTTTATATTATAGGAATAAGGATTCTAAGAAATATGAGTAGTAGACTAATTGTACTTAGTCAAAGTACTTACTTGGATAAAGTGCTAAAGTGTTTTAGCATGGAGAATTCTAAGAAAGGAGAGTTACCCATACAGAGCAATACCAAACTGAGTAAGACTCAGAGTCTGAGTACTGATGCAGAGATAGCAGAAATGAGTCGGATTCCATATGTTTTCTCCATTGGATCGATCATTTATGCTATGACATGTGCTCGCCCTAATGTGGATTTTGATTTAAGCATGGCGTGTCGATATCAAGGGAACCCGGGTAAGGCTCAGTGGATAGCAGTCAAGGACATTCTTAAGTATCTGTGAAGGACTAAGGATTGGGTCCTTGTGCTTGGTGGTAGTGATGACTTAAGAGTCATAGGGTATAATGACGCCAGCTTTCAGACAGATAGAGACAACTTTCATTCTCAGTCAGGCTGGGTGTTTACCCTGAATGGAGGAGCTGTGACTTGGAAAAGTTCCAACCAGGAGACCGTAGCTTATTCTACATGTGAATCGGAGTATATAGTTGCAAGCGAAGCGTCAAAGGAGACTATATGGTTGAAGAACTTCATCAGAGACCTTGGAGTTATGCCAGCCATAAAGGAGCCCATGGATATTTTCTACGATAATGAAGGAGTGGTTTCCTTGACCAAGGAACCAAGAGATCAAGGTAGATCTAGACATATCGACATAAAAGAGAATCCCGTAGATCCCCTCACAAAGGGTCTGAGTAGGATCAAACACGTTCAACATGCAAGGAGCATTGGTCTGAAGGATGATATTAGTTTTAACGATTAGATAGATATTTAGAAGCTTGTAACAATATAAATGTAATTGACATTTGATGATTAAGCAATGGAGATTTATTTATTAGTATTGTTTACTATCTTTTATCAATTGTTTATCATTGTGTTTCACTTTTGCATATTTTACTTCCCGAATAATTGGATTATTCAAACTATACTATGGAAGTAAGTAGTGAATTAAGATTGTCATGAATTGGCGTGTAGATTGTCTAAGTGTTTTGACATAGCAAATGTTTGTTGTAACGTTCATGAGTGCTTATGAAATATGATTTGAGTATTGGATTAAACCCACGCTTACACGAATCACTTCATGGAATTTAATCACGAGTGATTGTGAGTCGATAATATCATATAGTCTTTAAACCTAGATATATGAGTTGTTGTTTACAAGTTGGTTGTGCATTGATAATGCGTAAATGCATCAGTAAATTGATGTTATAAAACGTATCGTTGTGTACGATTTAATGAGTAAATAGTACAAGAATATAAGTCAAAGTTTATATGTTTCTTTTATCCTACGAGGGTAAAAGCGATATCTTGGGCCACTCGATGATTTTGTGTTGGGCCCGATCAGATTGAATTGATGTGTTCAATTAAGTTCATCGTCAAACAAATCAGAAATTGGGAAACAAACTGTTGGACATTGAGAATGATTCTATTCCATGCCATTTGTCCACATGATATCTTGCAAAACGGAGGATTATATGATCCCTTATCTTAGGACTTGTAACTGACTAGGTCAGAGTTTGACAAAAACTTTTGAAAGCTACGATTGCTTGTCAAATTTTGAAGTCATACTTGCAATCATAGTTATTAGACTTATCCAAGTGGGAGATTGTTGGATTAGGTGTCTAAGCCCATAACTATAATTGGTATGTACTTGATTTGATAGTAGCATGGTCCTTTTGGGATGTCTTCACTTTAGCAACTTGACGGAATGACTTTTGGAGAGAGAGAGAGGTCAATAAATGATTTATTAATGTATTATGAAAATAATATATTAATTAGAAATAATATTACTCCCTCCGTCCCAATATTATTGTCCACAGACAAAAAACACACAGATTAAAAAAGCATTAATTACCACTAGCTTTATATAATAAAATGACAGTTTTGTCCTTACTTTGCATTTAATGTCCAATTAAATGCTTAGTTGGTTAAGTAATAATGAGGGGTATTTTGGTAAAAATGTTATTTATTTTTAGAAGCGGACTATTATTTTGGGACAAACCAAAAAGGAAAGATGGACTATTATTTTGGGACAGAGGGAGTATTTACTTAGTATTTAATCAAAGATTAATTAGGAATTCATTTTAGGATTAAAGGAACTGATTAAAGGAATAGGGTTTGTTTTGCAAATCATTGATAGTTGTGAAACTGGGCTACTGGACTCCTTATGATGGAGTGCACGAAAATTATAGGAGGCCCTATAAGATTTTCGTACAAGGCTCCCTAATAAGGGTCCATGTGTTGCTTAAGCCTTAAGCAGGAAATTAGGGTTTCCAACTGAAAACCCTAGCAACCCTCAGCTATATAAAGAACCCACCACTTAGGGATTTTGGCCTATGCTTGCTAATTGGAACCCTAGCCGAAAATCTAAGTGCATTCCCTCCTCTCACCTCTCATCCTTTTGCTACAAGTGTTTGTAAGCCATTAGAGGTGCAACATTTGAGGAATTTTGCTTTTAAGATTCAAGATCTACAAGGTGTTCTTGTTATTACAACATAACAAGCAAGGTAGCCCTAATTAGATATAAATTTCAAAATTATATGCTAGATCTAGGGTTTTTCTTTGGTATTCAATTTGCAAGTTCAACTAGTGAAAAACTTAGATCCAAAGCAATTAGGGTTGCATGATCACATAGGATTTGTAGATATGCTCAAGACCCATCAGATCCTACTGTGTGCAGTAGGCCAAGATACCTGGGGTGGGCTAGCGATATACTATAGACCATATGAGGACTAGTTGTATACTATGGAAGTGTAACGCCTCGTTCCTGGTACGCAATTAAATTCTTAAAGTATTTATTTTTGAGTTACTCGACCAGTTGGTAGCCCTAACTCGTCGAGTAGATGCCAATGAGGACGCGGGGTTTAAAGGGTCTATTCGTCGAGTCCAAGCAAGAACTCGATGAGTAGGTCTGCCAAGAGGAAACCCTATTTTTGGGGTTTTGCACCATATTTAAGCCACTTAGTCCACCTTTGGGCCTCCCTTACCAGCCTCCTTGTCCTCCAGAAACCCTAATCCGTTGAGAGCTTCACCTTTGAGAGATTATTGAGAATTTAAGTGTGTTTTTGTGTTATAGAAGAGACTTGGAAGATTTTGGAGCTATCAAGCTTGTAGAAGAAGATCAAGATCCAGGATTACATTCATCTTTGGCAGCCTTCTGAGGTAAAAAGCTCTGAGCTTGATAACCTAAAGCTTAGATCTCCCTTAATGTTGATTTATGGGTCTTTTTGACCCTTTTGAGCAGGATAAGTTGTTTTTCATGGGTTGTATGCTAAGCTATCCCTCTTTCCTATGATATTTAGTCTCTAGACTCATAAAAGGGGTCTTGAACCCGTTTTTGTCCAAGCCATGATCATGTTCATAGAAGTAGGTTGCTATAACTTGAGTTTAGGTTCATTTGAGGTGTGCAAAGCCATCAAGTCTCCAAATTTATAGAAATAGACCATGGAAACGACCTAGATCTGTATTTTGGAAATGTAGATGGGAGAAACCAGTGGTATAGTTTAGATCTGCAAGGGACTCGACGAGTTCATAAGGGAACTCGGCGAGTCCGATGAAGAAACCTCGATGATGTTCATAGGACTCGATGAGTTGATTAAGGAACTCGGCGAGTTGAATGATCTTGTCCCTTTTCTAATTATGCCAGGGCTCGGCGAGTCTGAGGACGACTCGACGAGTCAGTTCGACCAATCACGATGGCAAGAAGCTAGGGAACTCGACGAGTCATGGGGTGACTTGGCGAGCCGAGTCGTGATTCTAGGGTTCTGATTTCTACGGCGAGTCACAAGGCTGACTCGGCGAGTTTGGTCAACTTGGAAAGTTGACCTTAACCAGGATGTTGACTTTGACCAGGGGTAAAATGGTTATTTTACCCTAAGAAAAGTTATCAGTTTTTGACTAAGTGTCATAATGGAATTTATAGTCGGAGAGTCGCCGGAGCAGCAGTCAAGGATTCCTCACCCAGATTTTCAGCAGTCAGTCATACGAGGTGAGTTTCCTTTCATAAGGGACAGGTTGCAGGCACCAAGGTCAGCCCGTCTATATGATATGTTAGTAGTTGAGTGTGGGCGAGGCTCGAATCTCGTAGCAGTCTAGTGTGGGCGGGGCCCGATTCTCTTAGTATTACTTGATCATAGATAGGGATTACTTGGTAGATATATTTGTTTTCTGTGTCATACTTGTATGCATGTTAGTAGTGGAGTGTGGGCGGGGCCCGAATCTCCTTGATAGCACGGAGTGTGGGCGGGGCCCAAATCTCCATGAGAGTGGATGGGGCCCGTGTCTCCTAGTTGTATGATATTTGTATGATATGTGGTAGCTTGGGGATACTCACTAAGCTTCATGCTTACATTTTCAGTTTTGTTTTCAGGTACCTCCGGTAGCAAAGGGAATGGCTTGGGGTGATCGCATGGCACACACCACAACATTCAGCCTGGGATTGTTTTGAGACTCTGATATTTTATCATATGTTTTGTCACAGTATTTGATATGACGTTTTGAGATACATGATGTATGGTTTTCTTTATTATATTGGGTAAATTATGGTTTTATAATAATTTTCAAAATGAAATTTTTGGACCGTGTTTTTGGGATGTTTCAGAAAGGCGGGCCAGTCATGGACTGGAGGCCAATAAGAGCAGTCTAAGTGTACTGTAGGTCTTGCAAGAAGGCCCATTCAGACTTGAGGCTCAGGAGATCGGTCCAGGTGTATTGTAGGCCTTGCGAGACGATCCAGTCAGACTGGATGCTCATGTGTGCATGCATTGTATGTATATTGTGGTGTGTGGAATTTTGAGGGAACTCACTAAGCTTTGGTTTATAGTTTTGGATTAAATATTTTTCAGGTATATTTGATAATCGTGGGAAGGCAAAGACGTGATTGAACACACTTATCAACAACATTGGAGTTCCACAATTATTATATTATTCTAATTTTTAAAAGAATTGTATATTGAGCAAATGAGTTTTCCTAATTCGGGTTTTAAGAAAATGATGTTTTACCTTAATTAAAAATGATTTATTTTGTGAAAATTGGACATTACATTTTGTATGAATTAAATGTATTATGATGGTGTGAAATTTATGAAATGGAGTATGGTATTTATAGTCTTTTTATAAAAGAAAAAAAAAAGATTTTGAAAAGTCGTCATTAATTTGAACGTTGGTATATGTTTGTTGGGTTTTTGGGTGTGGTAACCTTCCCTCTTGTGGCGGCTCCACCGCACCACCACATATACAGGTGATGGTGTGTTAACTGCACCACCACAGGTGACACATAGCCCACTATGGTGTGCAGTATCCTCCGGTCTAATCATTCTAAGAATAGATAAGGGTAAATAACTAAAAACCAATTATCAAGAATCATTTTTTTAAGGTAACAAATTTTCATTTGATTCTAAATTTATAACTAGTATTTTCCCTGTTGCATGTTGCGGCGGCGCCATTATGTTTTGTAAACTGAATTTTGACAATTGTATTGATAAATGTTAGATAGCATTGTATTTTTTAATTGATAAATATACAATATCGATATCATTGACAAAATTGTCGTGGATAAGATAAACACGAAAATTTAGAAAGTCTAGGGGATGAAAATGATATTTTATAAATTTTAAAGTTGAAGAGAGACAAAAATAATATTTAGAGTTAAGGGATGGTAACTATAGAAAATTCCTATTATATAAACAAACTTTAATAAAATGGGGGATGAAATTGAAATTTTAAAAAGCTTTAGGGCGAGGACTGAATTTGTCATAGTAACCGTTGGCAGTGATTGAAATTGCAAAGCAATGAT
Source organism: Lactuca serriola (assembly GCF_051521515.1). Lineage (NCBI taxonomy): Eukaryota > Viridiplantae > Streptophyta > Magnoliopsida > Asterales > Asteraceae > Lactuca > Lactuca serriola. The sequence goes on along the minus strand of NC_136414.1, from coordinate 195,268,253 downwards.
AAAAAATTAAAAATTGTACGGTGATTAATCTTGACAGGTACGGACTAAAAAAGAATAAAAATTAAGAAGAATAAAAATGCCAAAAAAAACTACCTTCGACCTTGGTTTCTAACGGGAAGTTAATAATATATGTTTATAAATATGAATTTTAAAAGTAACATATCAACTTAAGTAGATACAGTATGATATTTTCACAACATAAAGTAAAATACGTTCATTCAATAAATTTATAGAGATTGAAAACTATCTTCGATATTAAATGCCTTTTCCTCTGTTTTCTATACTCTCTTCCACTATAAATGTGTTCCCTTCTCCTTTTCAATGCCAATCCACTCCCATTCCTCTACGTTATTCCCACCTCCACCAATCCCCTTCGTTCCTCCTGCATCTTACTCCGGCCGACGAACACCATGCCTGATTTCCGAATCGAGACTCTTCTAAATCTCATCAACAGAATCTTCTCAACATTTCTCACTTGCGCATTCGCTTTAGGTTCATTTCTTCATTCTTCATTCTTCCCCTAAATCCAATTTCACAATCCGATTTAGAAATTTCATTAACGAAATTGATTATACGATGCAGGAGGAGCACTTATCGGAATAATCATCGGCGCAATCAAAGGGCAAACGACAGAAACGGGGCTACTTCGTGGAGCCGGTGTGGGTGCAGTTGCAAGACCTAGAGTGATTTCACAACTAGGTTATGGGCCGAGTTCGCACCTATTATTGAGGTGCAACAGCTTGCTAAGGAGTTCCAGGATCTCTAGCAGACGACAAAGTTAGTGGCGGAGATTACCGCCAAGTTTAGGGAGAGGGCCATTCTCGTTCCGTAGTATGTGGCGGACGAGGAGATGAAAAAGACCCGATATCATGAGATGTTGATGAGTGATATCAGACTATTTGTGAGACGGTCCAATTGCAAGACGCTGGAGGATATGATAGCGAGAGCTCGTGAGAGGGAGATTGATTTAAAGATGGAGATGAAGAGGAAGCCAGAGGCAGTTTCTGGTACGGAGGGCTCGGGCAAGAAGCCCAAGGTAGATTCTCGAGGGAAGGGCCAGCCGGGTCGAGGCCGCTGTGGCAAGTGCGGCAGGGGGTATGAGGGACCGTTTAGGGCGGGTACTTCAGGCTATTTCAAGTGCGACCGAACTGGACATGTCAGCAGAGATTGTACTGCCACCACCACCACTACAACATCTTATCTGATTTGCTTTTAGTGCAATCAGAGGGGACACAAGAAGTCCCAGTGTCCGAATCTAGCAACAGTAGGACAGGTGATGGCACCCGCTCCCACCACTTTGAGGATTACAGACGGCCGTTAGGGTTGGGCTGAGGCGCTAGTAGCGAAGAGCAAATCCTTCTAGCTGACAGTAGAGGAGGCACGTGCAACCCCTGATGTGGTTACTGGATCGTTCTTAGTGAACGGTCTATCAGCTATGGTATTGTTTGATTCGGGGGCTACCCAATCTTTTGTATCGCTCGCACTTAGCAAGCAATTTAGTAAAGCTCCGGGGGAGCTGGATTGCCCACTTGATGTAGAGATAACAGATGATAGGACCGTTAGGGTTGCGAGGGTTCATAGAGGTTGTACGCTTCAGTTATTTGCAGAGCAGTTTTTAGTAGATTTTGTCCCTATTCCCTTGCGAGGGAATAAGGTTATAGTTGGTATGGACTGGTTAAGCCCCAATGGGGCAGTGATCGACTACGAGCAGCAGCTAGTGAAGGTCTGCACTCTTAGTGGGGAAGAGTTAGTGATTCAGGGCAAGAGGCCACAACGCAGACCGATTCTCTGTTCAGCGGCGAGAGCGAGGCGCTACTTTCAGCAAGGTTGCGCAAGATATGTCTCTTATTTCATGGGCACCCGGGATAAGAGTAAGGCGACAGTTGAAGATGTACCAATGGTGTGATAGTACCCGAATGTATTTCCGGAGGATTTACCTGGGATACCTCCGAAAAGGCAAGTGGAGTTCCAGATTGACCGGGTCCGCGGTGCGGTTTCGATAACCAAGGCACCATATCAGTTGGCTCCTCCCGAGATGCAGGAGTTGTCTACACAGCTGTAAGAGCTGCTAGACAAGGGTTTTATCAGGCCGAGCAGTTCACCATGGGGAGCCTCGATCCTGTTTGTGAAGAAGAAAGATGGGTTGCATCGAATGTCTATAGATTACCGGGAGGTGAACAAGGTGGCGGTAAAGAACCGTTACCCACTCTCGAGGATAGATGATTTGTTTGATCAGCTTTAGGGAGCATCTTGGTTCTCCAAGATTAATCTGCGGTCCGGGTATCACCAGAGGCGGGTTAGAGGCGATGATGTGAAGAAGACCACTTTTAGGACCCGCTATGGTCACTATGAATTTGTGATGATGCCTTTTGGGCTCACCAATGCTCCAGCCGCATTCATGGACCTCATGAACCGTGTGTGTAGACCGATGTTGGATCGGTCTGTAATAGTATTCATTGATGACATTTTGGTTTACTCCAAGACTCAGGAACAACATGAGGAGCACCTGAGAGAGGTAGTAGAGACATTGAGGAGGGAGAGACTTTATGCGAAGTTCTCTAAGTGTGACTTCTGGTTGCGCGAGGTGCAGTTCCTTGGGCACATTGTCAACCAGAAGGGTATTTTGGTAGATTCGGCTAAGATAGAGTATGTGATGCATTGGGAGACTCTGAGGTCTCCAACTGAGATTCAGAGCTTCCTGGGTGTGGCAGGGTATTACATGAGATTTATACAGGACTTCTCCAAGATAGTAGTTTCGTTGACCCGACTGACCAAGAAGTCGGTGTTTTTTCGTTGGGGTCCTGAGCAGCAGACAGCCTTTAAGACGCTCAGGCAGCGATTGTGTGAGGCGCCGATTCTCACCCTGCCAGAGGGAGTAGATGACTTCGTAGTCTACTATAACACTTCGATCACAGATATGGGAGCAGTGTTGATGCATCGAGGTCAGATGATAGCTTATGCTTCGAGGCAGTTGAAGCCTCACGAGACTAACTATCCGACGCACGATTTAGAGTTGGGGGCAGTGGTGTTCACCTTCAAGATTTGGCGGCATTACCTATATGGGGTTCGGTGTACCATTTACACGGATCACAAGAGTTTAAGGTACCTCATGGATCAACCAAATCTGAACATGAGGCAGCGTCAGTGGTTAGACGTGGTAAAGGACTACAATTGTGAGATCCTTTACCACCCGGGCAAGGCCAACGTAGTGGCCGACGCCCTGAGCCGCAAGGTGCCAACAACCCCTGAAGGGTTTTGAGCATTATAACACTCCTAAGGTGTACATGCAACCCTAGAAACCTTGGATCTATGTTTTACTAAGATACATGCAAATTTGATTTTCCAAGGTTCTTAACCTAATTAGCATGACATGGGGAACATTGAAACATAAAAGCTAGTAGAAGAGCATACCTTTCTTGTTGCTTGGATTCCTTGAGAACCTTGTGAGCATATCACCTCAAATGTGATGCCTCAAATGTTTCACACAACACCACAACTCTTGGAATAACTTTGAGAGAAGTACACTATCACTCAAAATCGGCTAGCCCTCTTGTTCTACACATAGTGCCAATTTTGGTAGCCCATGGGGTCCTTTTATAGTTGTGTCACAAGTATGGTTACAACATATAAACCCTAATTGACTTGGCTTTTCATATTCCATGATCCATGGGTTTATAACCTCCATGGACTATCCATGGAGCACCTTATGGGTTTTAGCCCAATCCAATAAACCATGGATCATTCGCCCACTATAAAAGAATGGATGATTTATACAATCAGCCCCATATATTTAATCAGTCTCCTTTTGATCACCCAATTAATTCTAAATTAATTCTTGATCAATACTAATTAAATAATATTATCAATATAGTAGAACTTATAATATTTTAATAAACCATAAGTGTCCTTTCTCTCATTTAGTCTATCCAAGTGTTGCAATGCCATGCAACCCAAATGGATCATGATAACCGGGTCAAGTACATTCCAGAAATAGTTATGAACTTAGACACCTAATCCAACAGTCTCCCACTTGGATAAGTCTAATAACTATAATTGCAAGAATGACATCAGGAATCGATCAGCAATCGTAGTTGTTTCAAAGTCTCGTGGAACCGAGATGATGATGATACGCCATTTAAGATAAGTGATCATATAATCCTCTGCTCTCAAGATATCAGCCGGACAAACACATCGAACATGGTCTTACTTATTTTCCATCATTTGTTTCTCGATCTCTGATTTCTTTCGACATAGAACTAAATTGAACACATCAATTAGGTTCTGACCGGGCCCAGTACATAAGTCAAAACCAAATCATCGAGGGGCCCAGATATCGCTTCTATTTCTAGAAGGAACAGATAAACTTCGACTCATATGCTTGTACTGACTACTTGTTGAATTATGCATAAAAGCACGTTTTATAACATCGAGTTACCAATGCGTTTTCGTACAATCAATGGATAACCAACTCATAGTCAACAACTCATATCTCTGGGTTTAAAGATTTATATGATATTACCGTCTCACGATCACTCAAGATAAATTCCATGAAGTGATGCAAGTGAGCGTGGGTTGAATCCAATACTCAGAACTTATGAGCACTCATGAGTGTTGTAGCAACTCTTGCTATGTCCAACACTTTAGACATCTACAAGCCAACATCATGACAGTCTTGATTCATATCTACTTCCAACATATGACCGACTGTGGAGAATTTGAATAATATGTTATACCATAACATAATTATTCTAAAAGTCAAAACATGCAAAGTAAAATGATAGTAAATGATTGACGGAAGACAACAACACTTTACTTATAAATAAACAACAACTTTTATCTATCATCAAATGTCAATTACACTTTACAAATTTCAAAGCTATCTAATTTCTAAAACAAATATCATCCTTTAGCCCTATGCTCCTTGCATGCTGAAGATGCTTAACCCTACCCAGTCCCTTCGTGAGGTGATTTGTTGGGTTCTCATCTAATTATACCTTCTTTTCCACGAGGAGTCCTTCTATTCAATGTCTTATGAAATGGTATGTTCTGTCAATGTGTCTGGATCTTCCGTGATCCCTTGGTTCCTTGGCTAAGGCAACTGCACTTTCACTATCATAGAAAATCTCCATAGGCTCCTTTATAGCTGGTACAACGCCAAGGTCTCCAATGAAGTTCTTTATCCATATAGCCTCCTTTGCTGTCGTGCTTGCTGCTATAAACTCTGATTCGCAAGTTGAATCATCTATTATCTCCTGCTTGGAAGTTTTCCAAGTAATTGCTCCTGTGTTTAAGGTAAAGACCCAGCCTGACTGAGAGCGGAAATTATCCCTATCAGTCTGGAAGCTAGCATCACTATACCCTACTACTCTCAAGTCATCACTCCCACCGAGGGTAAGGACCTAGTCCTTAGTCCTTTGCAGCTACTTGAGAATGTTCTTTACCACAGTTCAGTGAGTCTTGCCAGGGTTCCCCTAATATCTGCTGACCATGCTCAACGCTAAGGTTACATCAGTATGAGTACAAGTCATAGCATACATGATCGAGCCTACAGCGGAAGCATACGGTACTCGACTCATCTCTGCTATCTCAGCCTCTGTACTCGGGATCTGAGTCTTCCTCAATCTGGCGTTACTCTGTATTGGTAACTCTTCTCTCTGGGAATTTTGCATGGTGAACCTATTCAACACCTTATCCAAGTACGTACTCTGACTAAGTCCAATTAGCCTCTTACTCCTGTCTCTCAAAATCCTTATCCCTAGGATATAGGCAGCTTCTCCAAGGTCCTTCATAGCGAAACACTTCTCAAGCCAGGACTTCACTTCCTGCAGAGTTGGAATGTCATTTCTTGTGAGTAGTATCTCATCCATATACAATACCAAAAAACTAACTGTACTCCCACTAGCGTTGACATATTCACAAGATTCATCTTCACTCCTCGAAAGCCAAACTCTTTGACTTTCTCATCGAAACAAAGATTCCATCTACAAGGTGCTTGTTTCAATCCATAAATGGATTCCTCAAGCTTACACACTCTATTAGGGTACTCTATACTGACAAAACCCTCTGGCTGACTCATGTAAACATCCTCAGCCAACCTTCCATTAAGGAAAGCGGTTTTGACATCCATTTGCCATATTTCATAATCATGAAATGCAACAATGGCTAACATAACCCTAATAGACTTAATCTTCGCTACTGGTGAAAAAGGTCTCATCATAATCAACTCCCGGAGTTTGAGAAAAGCCCTTTGCAACCAGTTGCACCTTATAAGTGTGTACATTACCATCCATGTCGGTCTTATTCTTGAAGATCCATTTGCACCCGACTGTCTTACGACCTAGTACATTGTCAACCAAGTTCCAAACTTGATTGTCATACATGGACTGTATCTTGTTGTCCATAGCCTCTTTCCATTTAGCAGCCTCAGGGCCTTCCATGGGCTTCCGTGTAGCTGTTAGGTTCATCCAGACTTAACAGTGTGCTATCACTAATAAGTGTATCACCTTCCGCGGTAATATGGAAACCATAGTAATGCTCAGGTGCATTCCTAACTCTCATGGAACGCCTATGAGGTACGGACTCGTCAGTCGGATCAACAAGATTTTTTTTCTCAGGTTGATTGCTAGGGTTTGAGGTTCCTTCACCACTTGACTCTTGAATTTCTTCAAGTTCAGTTTTCCTCTCACTGTTTCCTTGGCTTATGAACTCTCTCTCTCGAAAGACTCCTCTTCTTGCTACAAATACCACATTATCAATGGATCTGTAGAAGAGGTAACCAATGGATTTCTGTGGGTAGCCGATGAAAATACACCTCTCACTTTGAGGTTCAAGCTTATCGTGAGTCTCGCGTCTCACAAAAGCCTTGCAACCCCAAATATTGATGTGGTCAATATTGGGAGCTTTTCCAGTCCACATCTCGTGAGGTGTTTTGACAACCTTCTTTTTAGGGACTAATTTAAGGATATGGGCGGCAGTCTCTAAGGCATACCCCCAAAATGAGATTGGTAGCGAAGCTCGAATCATCATGGAACGAACCATATCCAACAAGGTTCACTTACACCTCTCAGCCACGCCATTAAGCTGTGGTGTTCTGGGAGGTGTCAATTGTGAGACAATCCCACATTCCTTATGATAGTCAAGGAACTTTCTACTAAGATACTCACCACCTCGATCGGATCGAAGCATCTTAATGTTCCTGCCCAACTGATTCTCCACTTCCTGTTTAAACTCCTTGAACTTTTCAAAGGTTTATAAATTATGCTTGATTAAGTAGACATATCCATATCTACTATAATCATCAATAAAAGTCACATAAAAGCGGTTAGCATCCCTTGTGGCGGTTCTGAAGGGTCCACATACATCAGTATGTATGAGATCCAACAAACCTTCACCCCTAGCACAAGAACCAGTGAAGGGTGTCTTTGTCATTTTTCAAGTAAACAAGATTCACAACTATCATCCGACTTTAGGTCAAATGACTCCAAGACTCCATCCTTTTGGAGTTGTCCTATGCGTTTCTTGCTCACATGTCCAAGACAACAATGCCATAATGATGCTTTATCCAAGCTAGTGGAAGAATCAATACACAACACATTATTTCCTAGGTTATCAACAACCGACACAGTTTCATATACACCATCACAAGGTAATGCTTTAAAATAAAGAACATTATTAAATAAAGCATTAATACCACCACATTCATTATCAAACGAAAAGGAAAACCCTTGTTTGTATATACCATGAAAGGAAATAATATTTCTTGCCATTTCATACAAGTAACAACATTTATTCAAATCTAATGTTAACCCACTACTTAGCAACAAATAATAAACTCCAATCTTGGTGACAGGTGAAGCTTTCATATTCCCCATGATTAAGTTTATCTTCCCATGCTCCACGTTCTCACTTCTTCTGAGTCCCTGCTGATCATAACATATATGAATACCACAACCAGTATCAAGGACCCAAGAATTAGAATCGGGTGAGTTATTAGACAATATAGTGTGAATACCTACATGGTTGGGTTTTACTTTCCCATCCTTAACATCTTGCAGGTACTTTGGGCAATTTCACTTCCAGTGTGACTTTTCATGGCAATAGAAGCATTCAACCTCTTTAGGGTTGGCACAAGGAGTGACAAAACCTCTTTTGGTTCTACTTGAAGAGGAGCCATCAAGGGACTTTCCCTTGGTACCTATCGAGGGGCTTTTCCTCTTCTTCCCTTTGCCATGCCCGATAGCCAAAACAGGGGCGGAGTTTGGAGTAGGAGTAGTAACAATCGATTTACTTTTAAGACCACTTTCGTCAGTCTTCAAAAGTCCTTGAAGTTTTCTGAGTGTATGTTAGGCGTGTCAAACCCAACAAATAATAGGGGTACGATATACTCCGAAAGAATCCCACTATATTGCACTAAAAGGTAGTACAAGGCAAGTAGGGTCGATCCAAAGAGACACGGGACAATCGGTCTAATACCTCTTTGCGCAAGGTACTTGTTCACAAAAGATTAAAGAAAGGGGTTTTGAATGAAATGATTAAAAAAAATTAAAAACACAAGTAATCAGCTAAATGAGTGAATTAAGTTTAGAATTTGTAAGGGCTCCAACTTCATGTATGACAACTTAGAAACGTGATTCAAAGATGACTCAATATTCGTTCAGTTCTATCTAAGTTGATACTTGAAAGTGTTAATAAGATTTAACACTTCCCATTCATCACATTCATTAACCAAAACAAGCTCTTTGATTAACCCTAACCTTACTAACCTAATCTAAACAAGCTCTTAGAATTAGATTAAAAGATTGCATGAAGCTTTATGTGAGTGTTCCCAACATTACCTAATACTCCTCATAAGCTCGGGAGTGTAAAAGTGTATGAATAAGATTTACACGAAATTCATTCAATATAGATCAATTTAATGCTTGTTACTTGTTCAGTTTCACAAAACAATTACAGATTTTGTAAAAGAGGTAACTTGAATGATCTAACCCTAATTCAAATGGCCAATAAGAATCACAATCAGAATCAAACATTCGATTAAAGCTAAATCAAATTCATTAGATTGAAATTAAGAACAAACATCATGTCATATGATTGAAGTCACCACCAAGAAGTCAAAACATGAAATTAGACAAACTAGGGTTCTAGCCACACATGGCTAGAACAAGATCACAAGTTTAAAAGATGGAAATAATGTGTAATTACAACTTAAAAATACTAGAAATAATGTTTCCAAATGATTACTGATCAAACCCTTGCAAAAACCTTCGAAATCCCTTCTCAAAATGTGCTCTAATATGTTGTGTGTCCCCAAAAATGACCCTCAACCCGTAATATGAAAGATAGGAAAAACTGCCAAAAGTTGGTTTTTTTGGGTTGAACACGGCCCGTGCTGAGCATAAAGTGTTGTAAAACTCGCCGAGTTGGCCGAGTACTCGTCCGAGTACTCGCTACACGGCCCTTTGCCGATGCGAGTTACAAAATCTGAGTACTCCCCGATCGGCCCTTCCCAAAGCGCGTTCCAACCTCCGGTTTACCTGAAAAAGACATAAAAGTGTGCAAATAAGGTTGTTCTAGAGACTAACATGAATATGATGAAATACAAGACAAATGAAGAACAATTTGTTGGATTAATGTCTCAGTCCATAACTATAATTGGTAAGACTTGGCCCGACCCGGCATGGTCCATTTGGGTTGCATGGCATCATGCATTTGGATAGACTATAATGAGAGAAATAACACTTAAGGTTTGTTAATATATTATAAGTTCTAATATATTAATAAGATTTTTTAATTAGTATTGATCAAGAATTAATCTAGGATTAATTAAGTGATCAAAAGAAGACTAATTAAATATATGGGTTGATTGTGTAAATCATCCATACTCGTATAGTGGGCTAATGCTTCATGGATTGTCAAGTTGGGCTAAAACCCATAAGATGCTCCATGGATGCTCCATGGTATATTTGAACCCATGGATCCAAGGAAATGGAAAGCCATGACAATTAGGGTAATTGTCACTAACTATATAAGCATCTTATTGTTGACAGTTCCAAATCCTTACTGCAAATGCAAGAATTCCAAATTCATGTCATTTACTGAAATCTGTTAGATTCTAAACTTATGTGCATTGATCCTCTTGTAATCATTATGCACAAAGTCACAAAGACTTGACAAAAAACATTACAGAGCATTCCAAAGGAGATCAACTCCTTGGAAACATCCTTCTTGCATTAAGTTTCCTAATCTTACACAGATTTATTGAATAACTTCCACATATGGGATCATTTCCATATTCCCCTTTCGACTATCACTTCTGAACAAGAGTTGCCTTTTTTTTTTCAGAATATGTCAATATGGTCCTTCCAAAAATTAACACTATACTTCTAACTGTCCTTGAGCAACCAATCTTTGGTAAACCTCAGATTGTCCTCAATAATTGTTTAATCCTTTTAGTCATATCCAGTTCTAGACCTTTTCCTTTCTTAATGCCCCAGGCCTTTGGAAAATTTTAGAAACGATGAATATAGCACATGTAATCGATCCTATATCTGAAGCATATGGGACACGATTCATGATGTCTCACATAAAGACTAAACCAGTCTTTTGCTATAATATTTCCATTTCAATTTGCCAAGTTCTCATAATTCAGATTATGAAAAGGGATGTTGTAATCATAATCGAATTTTAGAACGCAAATAATGGACCCATATATAGAATTTTCTTATGTTGAGTCATTCCAACATAACATTCATATATATATATATATATATATACACACACTTGACTAAATACGATTAAAACCTCAATCTAAGCTTTTAAATTTGAGATGAAGTATAATTTCCTCTTCCTTAATTATAGCAAAACAACTCTTTCCCAATTGAAACCTTTCGTTTTCTATAATTAACATTGATAACTTGCAACCTGTATCATAATTATCATGCTCCCACTAACATGATGATTATTAGCATAACACTTATGCTCCCACTAGCTTTGACATGTACTCAGAAATCAGTTGGACTTCTAGAAATCAATACTTTATTCACTTTCTTACCAAAGTTCAGATTTCTGATACTAGATTGCTTTGATAAAACTTTATCAATATCATACACCTTATCCTAGATAGCTCACAGGTGTGTCTAAACAACTTTAAGAATTATGAAAAAAGGTGTCGTAATTATAATCTCGATTGCTTAGACCTTTGCCACTTCTCACAAGTCCATGTTATTGTGTCGGTTAACCATACACGCTCCACTAACGACTTTGAGAATGCAAATATCACAATTGCTATCTAGCTAAAATCTACTTAGTGAAAGTGTTTCCTCACCATCATTTTCATGAATCAGAGAGAAACCTTATGACACTTAGATTTAATGGTGTATGTGTTCTTATCCATGTGAACTGTCAAAACCATAATCACAAGACAAGATTAATGACAATTCCAAATTCATTTGGACTGAACTTGTTCAATCTTAAATTCTTGCCACCTGGCAGCTCAAGGGCCCGTCATTGCTTCCAAGTTGATATGCAACCAATTGAGAACTCTAAGAACTCATATGCAAAGCCAACTTTAATTGGAATGGGCACAGAGTATGTCAACACGATAGGTTATAAACCTCAAGTCGTGTGCTAGTGAAGAACTCCAGGTTTTATTCTTGATTAGTTCTTGAGACTTTCAAGACCTTTAAGACTCCCACTGTCCTCTTGACATATAAGACTTTCTTGTCAGATATTCAAGAGATAGTGTGGATTCTAATCAAGACAAACACTTCACACAATTGGCCTTAGTTGGTCTTTGTTTTATCCAAAACATCACAACTTACCAATTTCAAATGTACAAGAGTAGAAAACTTTTACTCTTACATTTGCCAAGTGTTTTAAACCTTCTTTAAGACATGTCACTCAAGTTACAATCTTAGAGTATAACTCTAAGAATTGTTTTTGGAACGTAGTATGTATCATCTTCTTGATTTAACCACTTCAACAATTCATAACTCCTCTTCTTAACTATCAGAATGCACTTAGACGATGAATTGTGATACGGTCTCAAAATCATTAAGATGGTCTTAAAACATGATACTAAAGTACTCTCCCATCTTTTCAGATTTAAGAAACTTTTATCTTTCTGCCTAAGTTGATTCTTCTTATTCGCTCTGCCATACATTGGAACCTTTTCCAATGTCTCAGAATTACACTTAAGCTTGTAAGTGTAACCATATTTATTGAGCTATAGTAAATTGTGACGAATAGTCTTATCGATCTTTTGCGGTGGACTTAACCAGTGCACAAGAATGTGTACTTAATCCCTTAATCCTTTACTTGACTCACACATCCATGTGAACAAGTAGTTAGTCTTAATTTTTCCAATGTTTGAAAGTTCTCATTCATCATGTTATACAACTTGCATGATTCCAAGTTTCTATCCAACTAAAACTTGGGTGATGAGAATCTTTCCTTATTTGGTAAATTTAGACACTACCACAAATGAAAGAATCAAATTCATATTTCCACTCTTGCTCTTACTGGAATCTTATAAGCAACAAAAATTTTCACAAATGCCATTGTAAGGATATTTTTAAAATAAATAAAATCAAAAATTTTCCTTTTATTTTAAAAACTTTGCGGAAAAACTATCCTTACAGTGCAAAAGCACATGAAAACTTTGTTGTTATCTATTCTTAAGCAATATATCATAACTCCTAAGAAGTAGCTCAAGAATCCGATCTTAAAACTATGCGATAGAAATCCATCTATGCGATTAGATTCAGTATATTCTTTCTTTAAGTTTCTTCACTTTTCTTTGATTCTTATAACATCACCATGTGACCCAGGTACATCATGTATCAAGAATCTCAGAATAGAAACTTAGCAGAGTTAGATAGTGGACTTTACCTGAAGTAGAGTCAAACTTATTGACTTTAACATCCTTAGGTAAATTTATCAGCTTCGCAACCAATGCCCCTTCCTTTGGCAATATAAACTTATGGACCCTTTGGTAATGGTATGCAGGACTGTCACAGACTTAGCTTTTCTCTTTACCATTTGGTCAACCGAGTTGGCTATGGCCGATCCCTTTCCATTGGGAAGAGAGAGCTTTACTGGATATCCAATGTCATTATTGTCAATGTCCATAAAGTTTTAGGAAGTTGACCTTAGCAAATAGATAAGATCATTAAGGGTCTTGTCATATTCTGTTTCATAGGAGTCCCAAAAGAACTCACTATGTGACTTAGAAAGTAGTTGAGCCACCGACTTTCTCAAGACTTTGACACCCAACTCTCCCAGCTTGTCAATATGTGACTACATCTCCAAGATGTGATCACACATAGACCTTTGCTTGCCAATAGGGCTTGAGTGACCTTAAACTTTTCAAGAACTTGTGGGTTAGGGAGAATAATTGGAGGAGGTGAAAGAAGTATGATTTCCATGGGACATCATCTTCATTTAGGAAAGCTTGTTTCAAGAGATTTAGGAAGATCATAAATGTCTAAACCAGACATCTTTTGGGAGATATTCAAGATAGTTGATTTAAAGTCCTTAATATAACACCCAATATGAAATATTAAGGCTAGGACCCAACACAATACTTTTATAACTTGGAAAAGGGATGCCGTAATCCAAGCTATAAAATATTTGAAGGTAGGTGAATGACGATTCACCAATTTCCACCAAGATAAACGAAATGTATTATTAGGTTTTAATTGGTTTTGAAACTCCTATATTCTTTTGAGATTCATTGAATTTTTCAATGGCATGTTTCAATATCGAGTGTGCCCTTCAGGTTTTGTGACTGGGATGTCGAGGATCACAAAACAAGGTGTGAAGTAATCATGCAAATTACTTGGTACTCTTAAGTGTTTACTCCTTAATCGATGTCCCGGTTAACCACACACACTCCATCGATACTATGATAAACATTAAGTTACCCTTTGCCTACCTTGTTAAATACGAGTTAGTGTGCCGGTTAACCACACACGCTCCACTAACCGACTTAAACAAAGTGCAAAGTGTAATTTCATGGATTAGCACCTTATTCACATTTTCCTAAGTAACTAAGATTGGGTATTTATAAAAGATTTAGTTCCTTAGTATTTATCATTAATACTTTTAATGAAGAGAGAATTCTAGTCCTTGTCCTACCCGTTCGGCTAACGACCCTCCGCCGGTCAAGGAAGCGGTGGGTGAGAGTGGACACCCATTAAACTGCCATTTTATAGGCAGTAACCTTATACCTGTTGGATTAATGTCTAATTCCATAACTATAATTGGTAAGACTTGACCCGACCCGGCATGGTCCATTTGGGTTGCATGGCATCATGCACTTGGATAGACTAAATGAGAGAAATAAGACACTTATGGTTATTAATATATTATAAGTTCTAGTATACTAATAATAAGAATAATAAGATTACTTAATTAGTATTGATCAAGAATTAATCTAGGATTAATTAAGTGATCAAAAGAAGACTAATTAAATATATGGGTTGATTGTGTAAATCATCCATACTTATATAGTGGGCTAATGCTCCATGGATTATCTAGTTGGGCTAAAACCCATATGATGCTTCATGGATGCTCCATGGTGTTTTTTATACCCATGGATCATGGAAATGAAAGGCCATGTCAATTAGGGTTTACATGGTGTAACCCTAACTATATATGCATCTTATTCTTGACCAAAATTGGCACTAGTATCATTCTAGAGAGGGCTAGCCGATTTCATAAAGTGTGAACACTACTAGAAAAATAGCCTTTTACGACGCGCAATTAATGACACACACTGATAGAGGACGCGCATTTGTGTGTGCCCTAAAAATTAATGTTAGTTTTCTAAAATTTGAAGGATAGATAACACGCATTTTTGCGTGCCCCTAAAATTAGTGTCAGAAAAAAATACGGAGGGCACCTATCAAAAAATGTGCGTCGTGTAACTGTGTCGCTTTATATTTTTTAGGAAACACGCGTTTTTAGGGGGGAAAATGAAATCCAAAAAATTAACCACCGCCTATTCATCCCAAAAATTCCCCGCCTCTTCGAATTTGGGCCTTCATCTTCATCCACAGCTTCCTCAATTCCTCGATCCATCACCTCCACCAAAAACCTACTTCTCGGTTCCAACAAGTTCTTACACTCTTAATTCGACCCTAATAAGCTAAGGATTTAGGGTTCTTACCTCCCAGTTATCAATTTGATCCGATGATTTAGGGTTCCTAAATCCGACCCTAATTTTTTCTATCTCACTCTCGTATTTCCATCTCATCCCTCTTGCCTGGTTCAAAACACGTAAGGGGCAACGAACACACTATTTATTTGCATATTTTGGTCTTCACCAAGATCTGGTTTCCATGTAAGCTTTATGTTTCAAGCCCAAACCATCCTCACGCGATGTCATCAGCTTCTCTTACTTACGCATCTACACTCGGTGTTTCTTTGTCTAGAAGCACCACTCCCGAACCTCAAATCGTGGCTACGCTCCATCATCACCACACGCTGCTCGGTTCTGGATTTGTTAGGGCTTGTTTCATCCATTCATTGCCTCCCTACCACAAGCGATCTTACAACTCTGCAAAATCAACCTCCTTTAATCATCTTTTCTATGTCTTCATATGGTAAGAGCTTCAAGATTTATCTCTTTCCCTATTAGTGAGTTCTTTTGTTTTTACTTGATTACCGAGTTTGTTCTTGCTCAATCTTCGCATGTTTCCTGGAATTTTGCCTGTTAATCGCTTTATTTACCACAAAGATACAAGCTCTTCAGATACTCTGGTCAAAGACATCACTGGCTCCCCTCCCGTCGCTGCGGTTGGTCTTCCTTCTCCTCGCCGTCGTCGCCACTGTTTCCTCCACCCTCGTCGGTGTCAGACCTTCTTTCTACTTGCCAACATCTTTTTCTTCCTTCCCGTCGCCGGCATCCTTAACTCGTTTGGTAAGAGTTTAAGGTTAGGGTTCTTAATTTTTTGAGTTACATATTACTGGGATTTCTTTGATTTTTTTTTAATTTCATTCGAATCATCTTTATCTTCCATAACATTAAAGGTCTTTTTACATCCCCACCCGTTAATTTCTTTGAGTTAATTATATAAATGTTTTTCATGGTGATTTTGTCATTCTTTTCAGTTTGAAGAGGTTGTTTATAAAGTCAAAATTGAAGGTTCAAGAGCCGGATCTACCACACGTTTGATAAAGTGATCTTGCTCTCTGAAGGCTCATAGATTTACTATGGTTCTGCTTCCACAGCTTTGGACTATTTTTCTTCAATTGGATTTTCCATGTCTGTTTGATAAAATAGTTTCTCTGCTTCAACAGATCTGCAATTTCAAACTTCTTACGCTTAAATTGGACATTATTTGAGGTATTATATTGGTCATTGATGTTGTTTATCATGTGCTTCTTTCAAAGAGTTTTTATCTCAACTATGGAAATACACTTGTATATTTAAGATTAAAACAAAACAAGGCTACTTCCTTTTTCACAAAATGGTGTGTGTGTGTGTGTGTATATATATATATATATATATATATATATTAACAATGTTTGCATTTGGCTGCTCTGTTGAAGATGAAGTAACCCACCACACCACATACATGTTGGATGAGCTGTCATGAGGGTATTTTAGGAATAAATTCTTTTATGTAAATTCCTTGATTATAGGAGTATATTAGCCTCTGTCCTTTTTTAGCTTCTTATGCTCATGTATAAAGTATTTCCTTCCTGTTATGAATTGATGAGAAATGAAATACAAAAATACACTTTTTATCATGGTATCAGAGAGGCTTTGACTTGCCCTAGAAACTTAACCAGGTACTCCATTATACAACGTCTGTTAAACCTCACCAGGTACCTCCTTTTTCATAAGACATACATACTTAGTTATAACTCTAAGCTTTGGTGGTCACATGGATTTTTGGTGCATAATTGTTTTGATGTCTACATGTCTCAGATTTTGATTATGTTCTTGTGTTTGTTCATCTAAATACATAATTTACACTTAACATTCATGGGTTCAAGATTTTGATTTTTTGGTTTTACCATTTAGGTAATCCAGGGATAGCAAATTAACTAGTCTTTTTTTTTATTCATCTGGTGGAAGGACTAAAACATGCATCATTGATACATTATCTCATGTTGTTTATTCTCTTGAATACATGAATGCCCTCCTTATTCCCCTTTCAGGTTGCATGGTTGACGAGATCAGGGGATTCTGAATTGGAAGTTCCAATTGCAATTAGACCAACAAGTGAAACTGTGATGTATCCGTATTTCTCAAAATGATCAGGGGACACCGTGACTTGCCCTAGAAACTTAAGCAATGGTGTAATGTTGTTTGATGGGAGTTTAGTAATCCTACTCCATTTATCAGGTAGCTTCTTTGCTTTCTTATTCATAATTCATCACATGACATGATTTTTTATCTTGATTTTCTATTTCTTGATATGATAATAAATTGTTGTTATTCTAGGAGCCGTGAGTTTCTTTGGCAAGAAGGACACACTACCTTTGCATCAAAGGAGGAGGCATACGCTGAGGTACAGTTATAAATTTAAGGAATAAAAAACTATCTATGTTACACTTTATTGTATTTTTATACTGATATTGATAAAATAGTATTTCCTATTGTGATTAACCATTAATAAACTATTTTTGAAAATAATCTAGTTGTCTATGTCCATAAACTGGTAAAAAATTTACGTTCTGCTTTAGTATATTACAGTGTTATACTATTATTATATACTAAATTGATAAAATAGGTTAATATATAGTCAACTATCGTCAATATTAGTATACTTGTTGTTGATTTTTAAAATAGGTTAGTTTACTGGATAAATCGATAAAATATTTTAATGATGTATTTATTTTTAGGTTGTCGAAACTCTTGAACTGTATAGGCGGATATATGAAGAATACTTGTCTGTCCCTGTGGTGAAATTGAAAAAAAAAATGCAAGATAGAGATGTTTGATAGTGGACTTTATACCACCAGTGTTGAGGTACTTACTAATAATAGTTTTGAAAATATTAAATGACTTTTTCCCCCGTCAAGTATTATAACTTATTACATTATTTGCATGTTAAACACCATTGTTTGTGTTAATATTGAACTCTCCTTCTCATATTGAACATATAAAGTAAACTTATGTTATATACTGCAGTTCTGTTTTGAAAGTGAAGAGAAAGTAAGAGGACTTCTACATAATGTGTCATTTTTATTGAAACTAGGGGGTTACTTAATCGGTATTATTCTGGACTCTTCTACTATATGGCAGGCTATCATGTTTTTGGGAGTCATTTTCTCAGAATTTATTTATAGCATCATTTTCTTGCTTTCATTTTGAATAATTGGATTGCATTGCAGGGCAAAGTATCAGAAAAATGTAGAGCATACCACAACCAAAGTGGCACCATGAAACCCAACCTTGTTCCCAATTCCATTCGATCAGAAAACCATATGATCACTTTTGAAGTTGAAGAAGAAAAGTATAATAGAAACACCCAACATGCTGTATTGTCTTATAAAATGTAATCAAACGTCTGAACTTTTCTTTATTATATGGTTTTAAATTTTCAGGTTTCCTTTTTTTGGGAAAAAGTACCAGGTGAAAACTGCAAATGACACGTCTGCTGAAACACATTGTCTGGTACATTTCCCAAGCTTGATCAGGTTAAGATTTTGGCATTTCATTTCATCTTTTATGTGGTGATAACTCTTATTTTTATTAAAAATTTTCCTAATTATTGTTTATGACATTTTTTCAGACTGGAAAGAGAAGCTGGTCTCGAATATGTGGAGATACAAAATTTGCTGGAATTTTATGATGATAATAGGTGGGATTTGGGAGTGTCATATAATTTTTTCTCTCAAATTTTTGCTGTTGTGATTTTTATATTATACTTTGTTATATCAGAGCACAGTTTTCTGGGATGCTTCTAGAAGCCGGTCATGGTCTTGTGGACCCCAGAGGGAGGCTCTTACCAAAATTCTATGATGTACTAGGTTTTGTGTCGGTTTCATTGTCCTTTCATCTTATAAATTATACAAGGTGCAACATTCCATTGCTTGGGACAAAATTTTGCAAAAATGTTTGATATAAAATTTGAAGATGAAATGGGGGAAAAGGTTATGGTTTGAAGATGTGTTGGGCATACAGTACTAGAACAATAATTTTCTTACTTTCAATCTCTTTTCTTGTTATACCAACAAAAATTGCTCTGTATTTAGATGAAATTGCTAAAGATTTAAAAGAAAGTAGATTGCTATTTCTTTGAGTTTTGTTATCTAAGTGCATTTTTTGTTTTTTACTGATAGGGGTGATGGTGATGGTTCATGGTGATGATAGGAGAGTTTCCACGCAAGGTAAGCTTATAGTAAATGAATCCATTAATGGTTAGAGTTTTCAGTCTATTTCTTTAGTCAATTGGAGACAAAAAAAATTGGTGTTTTTGGTTTTAAATCTTATTCATCTATGTACATAATTGTAGTATGGTGGCAGGTTTTGGTTCTGGTAGCATGTACTCACTGGTTAGTCGTTTTAAGGGTTCTTATCATGTTGCATTTGCAATATATTATGGTGAGCCATGACCCTTGTTCATGAATCAAAGAACCTGTAAACATTGTTATGACTTTTTGTATTTTCTATTTCAAAAAAATACTTTTTACTAGGTAAACTGAATTAATCATGTAAAATTTGTTTTGACAGAGGTGATGACAATTTGAGTAGAATAAGTACTTCCATAATTCCAGCTAATGTGTTTAAGTTGGCTAATGAAATGTCCAGAGACTTCAAATTGCTATATGAAAATGAGGTTCGTTTTTTGTCCTACTTTGAAAGTTGGGACATGGACTCCTGTCAACCATGTCATGTGTAACAAACACAACCTTAATGTACAAGGTCTTTGTGATCCACCTATTTAATAAAAATGACAGTAATCCTTACTTACATGTTGTTTCTTTTTAACTTAATGGACATAAAGGGGACACAACTTAATCTTCTATGCTATATATACTTGAAGTAGCCTTCTGAAGATTTGAGCAAAATAGATACTTGAAGTAGCCTTCTGAAGATTTATGAGATTAACTAATCTAATTTGTTACCCTAGATATGTACTTATATGTTGAGTCTTTGTTGACTCTTTGTTTCATATAGTATTTTAAAGAGTGTTGAGTCTTTGTTGACTTATTGTTGTTTTTTGTGCAGAAAGGTGCTTTATGTTTTGATACTAGTATTGATCAAGGGGGTACTACTGCATGGAAGGTGCTTCAATACACACTTGCTTACAACAATGGATTGTATTTTTGTGCAGAAAGGTGCTTTATGTTGAGTCTTTATGTTCTGATACTAGTATTGACTGATTGTTGTTTTTTGTCCATGGAACGATTATTTGTATGACATTAAATTTTATGCAATGGATTGTATTTTTTGTATATGATATTTTATTTTCTATTATGAGACATTAAATACAACTCTAATTTGAAAATTAGTAAATCTATAAATATTTTTTTAAAACATTTAAAATTATGATACGCAAAAATGTGTGTCATCTTCATTTATGACATGGCCTTTCTTGACAGGGGCTTTCTTGATACGCATTGCGTGTCATTAACTCGCGCGTCGTAAGGTTACGACAGGTGTATGTGTGTTGTCTTCTTTTATGACAGGGCCTTCCTTGATACGCATTGTGCGTCGTAATTGCGCGTCGTAAATGCGCGTCGTCTCTCTTTATGACAGGGCCTTCCTTGACGCGCATTTGCGAGTCGTCTAATCCTTTTACGACGCGCAATGAGCGTCGTAAAAGGCTGTTTTTCTAGTAGTGGAAGTTCTCTCAAGTCATTCCATGTGTATTTGGTGTTGTGTGAACCATTTGAGGTGTCAGACTTGGGGCACTAGGCACTCAAGCTTCATGAAGACTTTCTACATCAAAGAGGTATGTATTCTATCTTCATTGTTTTGTATGCTAGATTAGGATAATACCTTGGATGTTCATAATTGCATGTATAATAGAGAAACATAGATCCAAGGTATTTAGGGTTGCATGTACACTTGGGAGTGTTAGAATGCTCAAAACCCAACAATACCCCCCTTATAGACCGGCTTCGTGAATGAGGCCTACTAACGGTAAGACTGACTTTACTCTTATACATATATATAAATATTATTAAATTATAATATTATAAAGTATAAGGGTTTAATTTTAACTTTTAAAATTCTAAGGTCTAACTTGGAATTAAAGTATTCATAAGTGAAAACTTTTCAAATTCCAAAACTTGAGGGCATGTTTTGAAACTATTCAAAACTAATTAATTCCATAACTTATGTGTTTAAAGTAGTTTTAATTAAAAGACTCTTCAAGTTCCATAACTTGAGGACAAGTTATGGAAGACTTTAAACTAATAAAAGAATGTAACTTTTCTTTATTTTGTAACTTATGGAATTAATTAAGGTTACACATTTTATTACTTAATGAAGTGACTCTTGAACCTCCATAACTTGAGGACAAGTTATGGAGTCATAAAACCATTTAATGAGGACAAGACTCTTCATAACCTTTGCCATCTTTTATGAGTTTTAAGAAACTTGAATGTCACCTTTCATGTAACTTGAGGACAAGTTACACAGACACATTTTAGAATCATCTCTTAGATTAAAATGGATTGAAAATACATAATAAATTAACTTATCTATTAATCTAAGCAACTCATATGAACAAAGATAATTCACATCAAACTTTTTCATGTAATTAGCATAACTTTTAAACTAATACAAAACATGAATCTATTGACAATTATCTTTGAAATTGGATTAACATGAACATTACCACATCAAAAACAAGTTTATAAGTCCAAAAACAGCTTTTGGTAATGTTCCTAGTCCAATTCCAGCCAAAAAGCACGAAGATATGCATTCTGGGAGACAAACTCATCGAGTTCTTCATGGAACTCGTCGAGTTCATGCTCTGACACATGAACTCGTCGAGTTTCAGGTCCTGACAGATTCTTGGCTTCGAAAAATCAGTTTGCATCAAGTATAATCGAAAACAGCCCTAGTCTCTGATACCATTGTTGGGTTTTGAGCATTCTAACACTCCTAAGTGTACATGCACCCCTAAATACCTTGGATCTACGTTTTCTCTATTATACATGCACATATGAACTTTCCAAGGTATTCATCCTAACTAGCATAATAACATTGATTCATATGAATATATCAAGTTAGAATTACATACCTCTTTGATGTAGAATGTCATCATGAAGCTTGAGTGCCTAGTGCCCCAAGTGTGACACCTCAAATGGTTCACACAACACCAAATACACTTGGAATAGATTATAGAGAAATCCACACTTCATAAAAATCGGCTAGCCCTTTCACATATACTCTAGTCGCCGATTTTGTCAACAATAAGATGCTTATATAGTTAGCGACAATTAGGGTAAACCCTAATTGTCATGGCTTTCCATTTCCTTTGATCCATGGGTTCAAATATACGACGGAGCATCTTATGGGTTTTAGCCCAACTTGACAATCCATTGAGTCTTAGCCCACTATACAATTATGGATGATTTACACAATCAACCCATATATTTAATCAGTCTTCTTTTGATCACTTAATTAATTCTAGATTAATTCTTGATCAATACTAATTAAATAATCATATTAATATATTAGAACTTATAATATATTAACCAACCTTAAGTGTTATTTCTCTCATTTTAGTCTATCCAAATGCATGATGTCATGTAACCTAAATGGACCATGCCGGGTCAGGTCAAGTCTTACCAATTATAGTTATGGACTTAGACATTAATCCAACAACTTGTACGTATGTTAGTAGTGGAGTGTGGGAGGGGCCCGACTCTCCTAGACAGCGGAGTATGGGCGGGGCTCGAATCTCCATGAGAGTGGACAGGGCCTGTGTCTTCTAGTTGTATGAAATTTGTATGATATGTGGTAGCTTGGGGAGACTCACTAAGCTTCGTGCTTACAGTTTCAGTTTTGTTTTCAGGTACCACCGGTAGCTAAGGGAAGGGCTCGGGATGATCGCATGGCACACACCACAACATTCAGCCTGGGATTGTTTTGAGACTCTGATATTTTATCATATGTTTTGTCATAGTATTTTATACGATGTTTTGAGATACATGATGTATGGTTTTCTTTATGGTATTGGGTGAATTATGGTTTTATAATAAGTTTCAAAATGAAATTTTTGGACCGTGTTTTTGGGATGTTTCAGGAAGACGGGTCAGTCATGGACTGGAGGCCAATGAGAGCAGTCTAAGTGTACTGTAGGCCTTGCAATGCGGTCCATTCAGACTTGAGGCTCAGGAGATCGGTCCAGGTGTATTGTAGACTTTGTGAGACGATCCAGTTAGACTGGATGCTCATGTGTGCATGCATTGTATGTATATTGTGGTGTGTGGTATTTTGAGGGAACTCACTAAGCTTTGGTTTATAGTTGTGGATTAAATGTGTTTCAAGTACATTTGATGATCGTGTGAAGGCAAAGACGTGATTGAAAACACTTATTAGCAACATTGGTGTTTTACCTTAATTAAAAAGGATTTCTTTTGTGAAAATTAGACGTTACATTTTGTATGAATTAAATGTATTGTGATGGTGTGAAATGTATGAAATGGAGTATGGTATTTATAGTCTTTTTTAAAAGGAAAAAAAAATAGATTTTGAAAAGTAGTCGTTAATTTGAACGTTGGTATATGTTTGTTGGGTTTTTGGGTGTGGTAATCTTCCCTCTTGTGGCGGCTCCACCGCACTACCACATATATAGGTGATGGCGTGTTAACTACTCCACCACAGGTGACACATAGCCCACCGTGATGTGGAGTATCCTCCGGTCTAATCATTCTAAGAATAGATAAGGGTAAATAACTAAAAACCAATTATCAAGAATCATTTTTTTAAGGTAACAAACTTTTTATTTGATTCTAAATTTATAACTAGTATTTTTCCTATTGCATGTTGCGACGACGCCATTATGTTTTGTAAATTGAATTTTGACAATTGTATTGATAAAAGTTAGATAACGTTGTATTTTTTAATTGATAAATATACAATGTCGATACCACTGACAAAATTGTCGATGTATAAGATAAACACGAAAATTTAGAAAGTCGAGGGGATGAAAATGACATTTTATAAAGTTTAAAGTTGAAGAGACAAAAATAATATTTAGAGTTAAGGGATGGTAACTATAGAAAATTCATATTATATAAACAAACTTTAATAAAATGGGGGATGAAATTGAAATTTTAAAAAGCTTTAAGGTGAGGACTAAAATTGTCATAGTAACCGTTGACAGTGATTGAAATTGCAAAGCAATGATAAAATATAAAATAAAAATTTTACGGTGATTAAACTTGACAGGTATAGACTAAAACAGAATAAAAAAATAAGAAGAATAAAAATGCCAAAAAAAAAAAAAAAAAACTACCAACGACCTTGGTTTCTAACGGGAAGTTAATAATATTTTTTCCGTCTCAAAATTATAGTCAATCTTTCATTTTTGGTTTGTCCTAAAATAATAGTCAATTTCTAAAAATAAATAATATTTTTACCAAAATACCCTTATTATTACTTAACTAACTAATCATTTAATGTTATTGGAACATTAAATGCAAAATAATGACAAAACTATTAAATCTTCCTTAATAAATGAAGGTTTTTTTTTTTTGCCACATGTCAATCTCTTATGAGTTTTGACACTTGTCATTTTGTGGTATTTTTGAAATAAATATTATCCACTTGTCAATTTTTGGTTTGTTTCAATTTTTAAAATTAAAATCATATATACTTATATATGTAAGTATTTAATATCATATATCATATATATATGATATTAAATTGAAATAGTTTCTTCCTTTCTTATTCTAAAGTTGTACATTAGAAAATATTTTATGTTTACATTTTAATGTCTAATCTTTTTTTAAATCAACCCGTATATTACACGGGTCTGACACCTAGTAAAATTATTATTTTGCAAAATAATTCAAAATAAAATAAACATTTATTAAATAAAATTAATAGTAATTAATGTTTTTTTAATCTGTGTGTTTTTTTATCAATATACAAAAATATTAGTAAAACAGAGGGAGTATATGTTTATAAATATGAATTTTAAAAGTAACATATCAACTTAAGTAGATACATGATATTTTCACAACATAAAATAAAATACGTTTCATTCAATAAATTTACAGAGATTGAAAACTATCTTCGATATTAAATGCCTTTTCCTCTGTTTTCTATACTCTCTCTTCCCCTATAAATGCGTTCCCTTCTCCTTTTCAATGCCAATCCACTCCATTCTTCTACGTTATTCCCACCTCCACCGATCCCCTCCGTTCCTCCCGCATCTTACTCCAGCCGGCGAACACCATGCCTGATTTCCAAATCGAGACTCTTCTAAATCTTATCAACAGAATCTTCTCAGCGTTTCTCACTTGCGCCTTCGCATTAGGTTCGTTTCTTCATTCTTCATTCTTCCCCTAAATCCAATTTCACAATCCGATTCAGAAATTTCATTTACGAAATTGAGTATACGATGCAGGAGGAGCACTTATCGGAATAATCACCGGCGCAATCAAAGGGCAAACGACGGAAACGGGGCTACTTCGTGGAGCCGGTGTGGGTGCAGTCACTGGTGCGATCACAGCGTTACAGATCATGGATATGATGGCTAATGGCGAACCATTTTCGAAGGTTTTTGACTTTCGTTTGTACTTTGTGCAGTTTAAGTTGTATTGTCAATTGTGCTTAAGCAGCAATTAACGAACTTGTGGTTGTTATACAGGTAGCACTGCTGTGTAGTCTTCTAAATGGGAAAGTGTTCGTTGAGTGGGTTAGTCCAGCTATGCTTAAAGCTTATCAATGGCAGACGAATGCAATCGAGATGAGTTTGGTTGACATGTTCGACATTGAAACCACTGGGACAAGAGGATTATCGGAAGATGCTTTTAGCAGATTACCAAAATGCCGATTTGCAAATCGAACTAAGATTAATCAAAGGGAAGATGAATTCAATGATATAAACTGTGCGATTTGTTTGCAGGATTTTGAAAAGGAAGAAGAAGGAAGAGAGCTACCAAGTTGCAGACATGTATTTCACTTAGAATGCATAGACGAATGGCTTATTAGGCAGGGTTCTTGCCCCATCTGTAGAAGGGACGTTTAACGTTTAATGTTCATTTGTCTAATACAATTATAACAGAATTAAAATAAGGGCATAAACATGTTGCATTATTTGAGACAATTTCTTGTTTATAATTAATATATATAAGAGTTTACAGTATATTATATACACTATATTCAGTCTATTTTTAAAGGATGCATCTAAATTTAAATGTATATTAAATGCTGACGTAATACTAACAGAGAGTGAGTAAGTAATAAATGAAAGTATGCCACTTAAAATGACGCAACATGAAAACGTGAACCGTGGGATTTTGTTTTTTCTAGTATGAATCATAAAATCGAGAATATGCGATTTTTTTTAGCAATTTATAAATTAAAATAAAATGGATTTAAAAATGACAAAATAGACACGCCTAAACTAGTTTAATAATTCTATTATTTTGTTAATGATTAAAAATACATTGAAGGTTAAGTTAATATTCAGATACGTGCATGCGAAGAAAATGATGGCATGACCTCGTTTTTCGGCCGTTGAATTTTGATGATGTTAGATATAAATCATTTTCAATGTTAAGTTGAACTGTACATGATTTTTATGTATTAAAACAAAGGCTGTAAATAATTGGAGGTGTGGCTTAATTGCAAGGTCATGTCTTTAGTTTAGGAGCCGAACCCACGAAGTTTTTTAAGATTTAACTTCAAATGATAATTATGGAGCATCCCATTAAAAGAATTGATGGTTAAGGTCGGAGGATTGGTGTGCTTTTATCATATCTTTACTATCTTATAAAAGAAATCCCATTATTTCTAAAAATAAATTGAATATAATAATATTATTTTTTTAAGACGTTCAAATCATTAAGCTAATAGTACAAGTAGTCATCAATAAAATAATATTAAATTTTAACATGAGTTTTGAATCCTTATATTTCTCAACAAATTCTATCTCATTCCCTGAATTTCGGATAATTCAAAATTTGAAACCATCAGAAAATACATGTTGATTCAAATATCCCTCCTGCAAATGGCTCTTTCTTAACAGGTTTTTAATTTAATCCTTACTTGTAATTGATTTCATCATTTTTAACTTTTTGTATTTTTATCTTATAAATATATTGGGTGAAGGCTTTATTATATCAGGTTTGTTCCTAAAAAGGTTTTTACTATGTTTCTTTAATGTGTTGGCTTTGCAGGTTCAAAGAACTCAAACAAGAGGGTCAGTTAGAGTATTGTATTATCATTAATTTGTATATTTTGGCATCTTACTTTTGCAATAAAGAACGATTAAACACAAGATTTGACATGATTAAGATAGTTTGTATATTTTTCATCTTGTTTAGTCTAAAAATGAAACATTTTTCATCATTGGTCCTTATATTATCAAGTTTCATCACATGGACTTCCTGATTACGGTGATTATTGTCCTTATTATAAGGTTCTATATAGATTTTGTTCAATATTTTAAGGTTTCGAGAACCTAAATCAAAATGTTTTAATTTGTGACCAAACTTGGTTTAAAATCACAATGAACAAGTTGACACCTGAGTATTTTGGCCTTCTCAAAGGCCTATTTATCGACTTTTGAATCACAACACCTAATATTCTAAAGGTTTATTTTTATAAACTATTATTTATATATTTTAGCATTTTACTTAGTAGGACATTAAATTAATAAAGGAATTAAGGAAAACGGAAAAAAAAAAAGACGATAAACAGTACAAGTGGTTTGGGTACGTATAAATGGAAGTAATAACCATTTAGGGTGTGTTTGGCAAAAAAACGTATTGCTTATTAGTTTATTAGCTTATAAGTTAATAAGTAAGTGTAGGGTAACTTATGAAAAAATGACGTATTAGAGGTTCCCCACCGGAATAAGTTATTTTAATCTAAATACTTTTTTAACTTATAGTGATGTGGAACCTAATAAGTTGTTTTAAAAAACCTTAGCCAAACACCCCTTTAATATGGTATGGTAATGCTCTTGAAAAATAGATGTCATTTAATATTCATTTCTCGAAGTGAACACAAAATGGTTTTAACTCTAAAGAGATCAAATTATTCGCCGCCCGCTGCTTTGCGCGGGTAGACGGCTAGTTTTTTTTAACATAAAAGTGTGGTTTTTGCCGCACACAAGCCGGTAGATGTGATGTTATATTTTTTTTAACAATTTAATTTAAATAAAAATTTCAGTTAATAAAATAAACATAACATTTCGTTACATCAAAATTTAAAAAAATAATAAAAAAAAAATCTTACGTTGTACTATATAAAAAAAATAAAAAACATGACATTAAAAAAAATCTAAACACTTAGAAATAAAATAAAAAACTAGAAATTTTAAACCTAAAAAATAAAAAAAAAATGTAAATAAATAACACACACAACAAACAAACAATTAAAAATAGCTAGAAATTTTAAACCTACTTGACGTAACGTTTTTTAACGTCGATCTTCATCGTCAAATCAATTTCAAGTTCATCCTCGGTCATGCGCGATGTGTCCATCATTAGTATTTGCATGTCACTATTTCTTTGTCTTCGAAGCTCTCTTTCGGAAGCAATTTGCCAAAAAAAATCTTTCTTTGTTTTATATCATTCATATCATCCCCTGTTTAGTTCAAGTCATCGGAATCTATCGTTTTGCATTTGACTTTGCCTTTTGTTTTGTCTCATCCCATTGGTCGGAAAGATGGTGTAACTTGAACGGATTCATCATCGTTGAGGTCGAACCCAACACGAGCATCTGATGTAGTGTGGTCATATTCAGATGTTCTTGAGAGCTTTGAACCTCTATTGATATGTTCGTCAGATGTTTTGCACATTTTCCATTTTTTGTTATCTTTTATGATATTTCAAAACTCAATAAACTTGAACGCCTTCTTATTTTTTTGATGGTACACTTTTAGAGTTTTCTTCAAAATCATTTCATCACTCTCTCTACTTTTCCATTGACATTTCATGTTGTTATATAAATCAATAAACAACATGATTTCTTTGTTTGTCTTACCCCATTTGGAGTACACTTGGTGTTTTGAACGATATTCTAGAAGATTCATTCCTTTGTAGAACCTTTTTGTAACTCGCCTCCAAAAATGGTTATGTTTTTTTGTCTTTCATGTCTTTTCATCTTCTGAAATATCGTTCCATGATTGTGCCAATACTAACACTTCTTCAGGTACCCATCATTTGGCCGTTGCCATCTCTTTTCTTTTACTTGGTGCTTGAGTGCGTTGGGTTCAGGGACGGAACACAAGCAATCAAACTAGTGAGGCCGAAAACAAAGCTTCAAAGCAAAATCAATATAAATAAGTATAATGTTATTAAAGTTATGACAAATAAAAAATATAAATAAATAATTATTATATGTAACATCCCGATCTCAGGTATAATATTTATATATTTATTTATGAGTTGTTTGAGCAACTCGACGAGTTGGATGCCCCAACTCGTCGAGTAGAGGCGAATTGACCACGTGGGTTTTATGACCAACTCGACGAGTCGGAGAGACCAACTCGGCGAGTTGGTGCTGTGAAAGGAAGCCCTATCTTCGGGGTTGGGTCCTATTTAAAGGACCTTAAGCCCCCATTTCCGTCTTACCAGCCACCTTACTCCCCTATGTGAAACCCTAATCGCCTATATTGAGCTAAGAGAGAGAAAGGGGGGGAGAGAGAGAGAGAGAGAGAGAGAGAAAGAGAGAGAGAGAATCTTTGGTCATTTTAGTGCACTTTTGAAGATAAGAGTGGAGTATCAAAGCAAGGAACGAGAAGAGACTGATGTATATGGTGTTATTTCATCTAGAGCTTCTGTTGAAGGTAAAAAGTCTCTACCTTGCTCATTAGTTTGATTAGATCTCATTTTATGGAGTTTTAGGGCTTATTCCATCTTTCCTTGAGGCTTTGAGTGTGTTGAGCTTACCAAGAGATTGAGACTTCAGATCTGGACCTTGTGAGGTCCCTAGAGTCCAAAGTGTTGGATTTGGTGTCTAAGCCCATAACTATAACTGGTATGTGTTGGATAAGGTGTCTAAGTCCATAACTATTTCTGGTATGTACTTGACCCGACCTGGCATGGTCCATTTGGGTTGCATGGCACCATGCAATTGGATAGACTAAATGTGAGAAATAACACTTGTGGATTATTAATATATTATAAGTTCTAATATATTAATAATATTATTTAATTAGTTTGATCAAGAATTAATTTATAATTAATTAAGTGGTCAAAAGATATCTAATTAAATATATGGGTTGATTATGTAAATCATCCATAACTTGTATAGTGGGCTAAGAGGCTCCATGGATTATCACGTTGGGTTCCACCCATAGGATGCTCCATGGGAGTTACAAACCCATAGGTCATGGAAATGAAGAGTCATGACACATTAGGGTTTACATGGTGTAACCCTAGATGTGTCAACACTATATAAGAAACCCATTCTCCATCAAAATCGGCTACACATAAGAAACAAGAGGGCTAGGCCGATTTTAGAAGTGTGTATTCTCTCTAACGTCATTCCAAAAGCATTTGGTGTTGTGTGAAGCATTTGAGGCATCACACTTGGGGTGCTAGGCTCACAAGGTTTCAAGGATCATAAGTACCAACAAGGTAAGTTATTCTATCTTTCATTCAAGTTAAAAATTGTTCCCCATGTATGCTAGGTAGGAATATAACCTTGGAATTCAACTTTGCATGATAATTAGACAAACATAGATCCAAGGTTATTAGGGTTGTATGTACACTTAGGAAGTGTTAGAATGCTCAAAACCTATTAGTGGTATCAGAGCCTAGGCTTGTTTGTTTGTTATTTGTGCAAAATTGTTGAAAAAAATCGATTTTGTGCAATCTGCCTGTTGAACTCGCCGAGTCCATGGGCGGACTCGCTGAGTTCATGTGTAAATTGTAACATCCATAAAATTCATACCAAATTTAAACTTTTTCAATCATAATTAAAAGCCACATAGCATTGTTTACAAAATGTTTTCAAATCATTTTCCATTAGAGTATCCCAAAAATCATAACATAAGGATGAGGAGCGATACGGTCACGCCTTCACCTTTCCACGGTCTCCTGAAGTACCAGAAACAATACACTGAAACTGTAAGCCCGAAAGCTTAGTGAGTTACCCCCAAAATACCAACCACAATACCATACACATATCATATGATAACATAAACAGAACAGCCATGCATATCAAGTCTACAGTGTGACTGGTCCGCCCGTACCGGGCCTTCATTCTGTTTGGTCCACTATCCGAGCCTCGACACGTCTGGTCCGCCCTCTTGGGGCCTTCAGCCTATCCGGACTGCTCGCCAGTCCTTCGGTCTAACCGGTCCGCCCTGGGTATGTTGGCCTACAGCACGAAGCAGGACTCGCCTCAACCCAACCCCAGTCCAACAACCACGTGCAGATAAACATATAATCATATAGCAATTCACAACTAATCAACCGATCTAGCAGATCACATAACGTAGCAACATCCAAACAATGATACTGACCTGACCGGTCACTAGCATAGCATCATCCTATATACCAGGATACCGACCTTAACCAGGTTTCTAATATATATCATCCTAACTACCCGGATGCATACATAGCCAAGAAATAACATAACAAACAACTACCCGGATTCCCATCCGATAAAGGGCCGGCCTTGGTGCCTTAGACCCTGTAGATATAGTGAGGATAACTTACCTGCAACTGCCGACTTGAAGAAATAAGGCCACGCTGCTCCGACCACCAGCATGAACTCCACCACTGATCATTACCAAATAACCAAAACTAATTAACACCAATAATTACCAAAATGCCCTTGGAAGTCAACTGGTCAACCCTTTGTCAAAGTCAAAGTCCTCAGTCAAAGTCAACCTTCCTGGTTGACCCTACTTGCCGAGTCAACCCGTTGACTCGTCGAGTTCCTATGCTTAGAAACTCCCATGTCACGACTTAACTCGCCGAGTCGCCCCAAGACTCGTCGAGTCCAACAAGCTCCGAGTCCCTTCCTGCTCCACTCACCGATTCGTCCCTCGACTCACCGATTCACAGCTCAACCAAAAAGGTTAGGACTTCTCGACCAGACTCGCCGAGTCCAAGGCAATCTTCAATAGACTCGCCGAGTTTTTCTTCCAACTCGTCGAGTCCATGTACATATTCATACAACTCGTCGAGTCCACCCATGTGACTCGCCGAGTCGCTTCAGTTCTTAATCCATACAGTGGCTTTCTAAGCCATGCAACAACTCCATATTGTAGATCCAAGCTTATGGGGCATGATTATCACGTAAAGTTGCAAACTTTACGTGTATGCAAGGCTCTAGGGGCTCTAAATGACCAAACTAAGCTTCCAATGGAGCTTTACACCTTAGGTGTAACACTCTGTTTATTTATTAAATAAATAAATTAATTAATGAATGTATAGTAGCCCTAAAATAAATAATTATATATCAAATGATGGTTTCGAAGGGCTAATTGTCATAATGTTAGAAGTTGGGGGGGGGGGGGGTTAAAAGTGTAAGTTCTGGACCCCATTTGTAAATAATTATGAAGGCAGGGGCTATTGGGTAATTGTTGGGACTTCTTTTGAAAGAGATTTTGGGGCTAAGGGGCTGTTTGGTAAATATTGGACCTGAGTTGTAATGGATTTATAATGTTGGGGTAGAAAGGGTAAATATTGGATTGAGTTTGAAAATAAATCTGGAAGTGAGGGGCTGTTAGTGTCATTATGGGATTAACTTTTGGAGACCCGGGTATATAACCTTTATAGGAACCCTAATCCTATGGGAGTCATCAGCCGCCATCATACAGTCTCCTCTCTCTCTCACGCCCCGATCGGATGAAATTTCGTCGCCACCGAGCCACCATCTCCAGCCGTTATAGCTATTGTCGTTGGCAGGTCGCTGCTGAGCCGCCTCTCCGTGTTCCTTCTTCCTCTTCTACCATGTCCCGTCGACGAGGCTGTAAACCGCAATGGCGCCGCAGCAGCCACTCCGGGCGGCTGTTGCGGCTGGTGTTCTTTCTCAACCGCCTTGCGCCACCACGAGGGTGGCTGAGGTCGGGGTGCGCTTTGGTGCTGGGTTCACGTCAATCATGCCTGGGTGGTCTTGTGTTGATAGGCCAAGACTCAAGGAAACTCTCCACCACCGTGAGGTGGTGGCTGTCGATGCAAACCACCGCCTTCCGCCGCTGATGGTGGCTGTTTTGGGTGTACCTCTCGCCTGGATGTGTGTAAAGTTGGTGTGTGTTAGTTCCAGCCGATTTCGTGTGGAGTTATTAGACGTTGGGGGTGTTGTATGGTGCGTTTGTGCCTTGCTCAGTCGGAAAGACCAAAGGAGACCCACCACCACCATGAGGTGGTGGTGGCTGCCGCCGTTCGCCACTGTCGGCCACCGCAAGGTGGCTGTGTTGATTTTATTTATTTATTATTTATTTATTGTGTTATTTTGGGGTTAAGCATTGTAATATGTAATTAGAAAATGGAATAATAATAGAAATCTCGAACCACCACCGTATGGTGGTGGCTGCCGCCACCGGCCGCCGTGTCGGGTGGCGGTGTGCTTGTCTTGTGAGTTGACTCGATTGGGGATGCTTGAAACCCTAATGGGCCAAATGAAGCTTAATGGACTCTAATGGACCTAATAAAACCCTAATGGGCTTACTTATATTTTAGTGGGCTTAATAGGCCCAATAAAGCCCTAATTGATCTAAAAGCCCAACAAATTAATAAACGGGCTAGTATTTGGGTTGGAAACCTAATTAGGGTTTGGAAAACCCTAATGCCATCCAAACCCTAATTTTGGGGAATTAATCGAGACACACGGGACTTATTAATAACTTGGAATATTAAATAATAATCATTGGCAAAGACTAATCTAAGCAATATGGGACTTAATTGATTAAGTCCTTAAAGGATTAAGTGCTTAATGGGTTAAGTAGGAAACTTAACGCGAATCATCATTTTATGTAAAAACCTAATTTCATTTGGGTTTATTGTTGGGCCTTTCTATTGGGCCTTAATGATTGGGATATCAAATGGCCTATCCAAGATCAAGCAAATGGTCTAGAGTAATTTAATGGGCCGAGGGTAAGGCCCATGTAAGGGGCTTGGGCCCAATTTGGAAAATTGGACCATAGATGGGATATAGTTTGGGCCTTAATGATTATATGTGTTGGGCCTTAGAATGAGACCATGTATAGGCCTAGGCTCAATTTAGAAAATTAGCCCATGTGTTGGGCTTTGATTCCTAATTGACTTTGGGCCTATGGATTGGGCCTTGGGCTTGAATAAGCCAAGCTAGGGTTAATGTAGTAATTACCCAGAGAATGTACTTATGGTTATATATTGGGACCCAATTATTAATTGGGTGTTATTTTGGTGTTGACAGTTCGGGAATCTGTCAGCCAGCAGCTGGGGTCGAGCCTGCGGGACTTCAGCAAGTGTGGGATTGTGTTGTCGGGACTTCAGCAGTGTGAGGTGAGTTACCTTCCAGTAGCGGTGGGTCTACGGCCATAATGTCGGCCCACCAGTAGAAGTTGTATGTTAGATGATTGTCTTTGTGATATCATCTAGGTTTGCTACTACCTGATATGTTATATGCTGGCATGATATGTTATATGTGATAGTAGTAGAGTTCGGTTGTTAGGACCGAAGGGTAGGTCAGACACCCCAGATATGTCTGACATCATGTGACGATATGTTTATATGTTGGCATGATATGTTATATGTGATAGTGGTAGTAGGAGGGGAATAGTCCCCAAGTTCAGTTGTTAGGACCGAAGGGTAGTTCGGACACCCCAGGTATGTCTGATAGTATGTTTGTGTTATGATATTTGTGATAGTAGCTGAGTGTGGGCAAGGCCCGTATCTCAGAGATAGTGGAGTGTGGGCGAGGCCCTTATCTCAGAGATAGTGGAGTGTGGGCGAGGCCCGTACCTCCATGAGTGTGGGTGTGGCCCGTATCTCCTAGTTGTACATTATATGATTATATGGTATGTGGTATGATGGGGAACTCACTAAGCTTTGTGCTTACAGTTTTCAGTTTTGGTTTCAGGTACTTCGTGTTTAAAGGAAAGGAACCGGCTTGATCGCAGCGCATCACACTATGGTTTTCCGCACATGAGATCTTTGGGATTACACTCTGATATTGTTTTATGATAAAACGTTTGATTATTCCTACTCGGTTTTGACATGACATGGCATTACAGATGTTTTATCACACTGTTGGTTTTATAATGACGTATTTAAAAATGAAAATTTTGGCCTGTATTTTTGGGATGTTACAAGTTGGTATCAGAGCCTTGGTTTGAGGGATTCGGGCACGCTCTTGGGTGTGTCCGAACTCAAACTAAGGACTTGGTATGAAAATTTTCAAAAATAAAATCATTTTACAAAAGAAGTTTGAAAAGAGAAAAGAACTTTTAAAAGAACAAGGTGTGTGATGCGTGCAATCAGCCGAGCTCAAGTAAGTCTTCCCCAAGATATACATATATGTTATGAGATGTTATGATATGATATGCTTATGAGAACTGCATGCTAGATTAGGGCTAAGGATCTAGGAGGATGCCTTGTATGCCTATTATATGTGCTTGTAGACTTGCATGCTAGTACTGATCAGTCAGTGATAGGATAGCCTGTTTAGGTTATGCCT
The DNA here is from genome assembly GCF_051521515.1 of Lactuca serriola. Lineage (NCBI taxonomy): Eukaryota > Viridiplantae > Streptophyta > Magnoliopsida > Asterales > Asteraceae > Lactuca > Lactuca serriola. Next base: position 195,232,477 of record NC_136414.1, on the reverse strand, counting down.
GATTGTGCAGATTCCTGATTAGAGGATAAAATGATTTGATTGGAATATGTTGGTTAGATTTTCCATTGTCTGAATGCTGCTTGCTTTGTGCTTTGTGGGACTCTTAGTGATGTGAGTTAGCTATTAAGTGAATATGCTAAGTCACACGTGGCACAGGCTGGATAATCTCAAAGTGATAGATTTGATCCTATTGCGCAACTCTCGTTTGAGTCTAACCGTTATAGGGATGAGTCTGTTACTTGAAGGATTATCTAATCTCTGTTGCATGTGGCTATAGTCATGAGGTAGCTAGTTGACATTACTGGGAATCTTTCAGCAGCTGAGGACTAGGTGAGTTCGGGAGCCTAGGGAAGCCTAGGATATATTTCAGTGAGTTAGTAGTGAGGCTCAGCTGGACTTGGGTGTACCAGTTGAGGAAGTGACTTGGAGGATCCGGGAGGATTGCTGAGGAAAGTATGGATGGGTGTGGAAGGTAGTATTGGGCTCGTACTACTGAAAGCACAGGATCCATACTCGAATCAGTGAGAGTCTTGGAGAATCTAAGAAGCTTCAGGGAAGAGTTTGTGACCCAGTTTGGGGACAGGGGATGTTCCGGTTGTTGCAGCTTAGCCATTGGCAAGCGAGCTAGCTTCTACAATAAAATTCCTTAACCAAGGAAAGCCCTAGCCTCCACATATGAATGATTCTAGAAGAAAAGGTTAAGATAACAGCTTATTTCCTCCCAAAACGTGCCCAAACTGGAGTGGGTCGTGATTCACACAAAATCCTTGGTGCTAGCCTCTTGATCTACAAGTCCCCTTCACAAAGTTCACTCCTCAAAGCTCCAAACACCTCTCCAAGCTCACACTCTCGGATATTAGGGCTTCTGGAACTCTCTGGGGGATTAGGGGTCTGGGTGAAGGACATAAAGTCCTTTAAATAGGGGGGCAACCCCGAAGATTAGGGTTTTTCTCATTTCAGCACCAACTCGCCGAGTCCAGCCGCCGACTCGCCGAGTTGGTCATTTTAACATGCGACCAGAACCGCGACTCGACTCGCCAAGTCTACCCATCGACTCGCCAAGTCGACCTTCCTTATTTACACTAAGAACCTTAAACTTTCACTTCTGAACTCAGGGTGTTACAATTCTCTCCCACTTAAATTAGGCTTCGTCCTCGAAGCCTGCTGCAACACACCATTCCAGATAACACTCCCATAATGTACCTCCTGGTATCAATCGACCCAGGTTCCTCCGAACACTTCTTATTAAACCTCTATAAAGTCCAACTCTTCCCTCCCAGAGTTACGACAACTGATTCAAGTCGGCCACCGGCTTCTTTCTATAATAACAATCCCTTATTACCCAATGATCCCCCGATGATACCTTCATCACTCCAGATCGCAACAATCACTTGACTCTTACAAAGCTAGATATCACCCTGAACCACCGGGTCCTGACCCGATACCAAGCTGCTACCCCTTTCCTCGACTGGCATATCCTTTATCGAATTCACTTCTGGGACTTATCTCGCTTTCCTTCCCGAATCCAACTCGTTTCTTTCCGAGCTGACAGGATGGCACATTCTTCAGCTCCTAAGCAACTCCCATGAGCTCTCCCATGCAATCACACACGCATGTTGAACCCGCTCTAACATCCTCGGGCTAGAAAACCCGACACACTGCCGATACCTTAAGACATCTCCAGGATGATTTATCGCTACATACATAACCTCCTGATCACAACCATACTGAAAATCCAAGGCTTCATCATTGCATCCCTTCCGAACTCCTCGGTTCTACTCAACGGAGTGCAACCCACTCACACCTCCCTATCACGACCTCTAGGTCCTTGACCTCCAACTGTAATATCCTTGTACAATCCTCAGCACCGGTCCAAACTACTCCCAAGTCTGTTAACCTGCTGTCTCACCTTCCTTTGTCCAAATCTCTAATCTGGAACCACTATCCTTCTCCTCTCCCAAGGAGACTGAAAACATGCATGCGCATTATCCAACATTGCTACAACCTCAACGGGCATCCAACCCGTAAGTTCTCCCATATATTTGGTACAACCCCAGTGCTTACTATCAATAACTGAAGTACTTTCGATCACCCATTCCCACTACTGTTTTCCTTTCAGAGGACCCACACTCCTTCTGGAGCTATATACCTTCCCCTTCCAGGGAATCTACTCAACAATCCTTGCCACACTTGCAAGTGCCACTGTGCTAAACTCCACTCTACACTATCCATGTAGAGCAACTGCTATTCTCGAACTCCCATATACTCAAAATCCGATCACATACTAACTGAGCCCACGCACGGCCTCCAGCCGACTCCATCATCATGATCAATACTTGGGGCCAGACCATATCGATTACCATCTCATGGCGACCTATTCACTTATACTCCACATACCGATCCAATAACACATACAGAGTCTTCAGCATGACTGGACCGCCTTTCCAGGCCTTCAGCCCATCTGGACCACTCTCGGAACCTTCAGCATGTCTGGACCGCCCTCCTGGGCCTTCAGCCTATCTGGACCATTCCCCGAGCCTTCGGCCTGACTGGTACACCTTCCGGCCTTCAGTATATCCGGACCGCTCAAAACTGACGTACGCCATCCTGAACCATTCTTCCCGAGAATCTCTCCCATGCAGTCTGTTCTAGCCCTCTAGGGGTTCCGAACTCCGAATCCGTCCCTTGAATTTTTCCCCGGCCTAAACACAGGCCTCACATCGATCAACTACCTCATCTGAACCCATGGTCTGCTCCGTTCCCTATGCGTCTATCACATACGCTAAATAACCCGCATACCCGTGTTGCAATGCTATCGAGCCCTAGCAGCTAACAAAACCTTCAATCTATCAATCCAAAACCCTCAGAGTTGAGCACACCCTCGATCGAATATTCGAACTTAACTCAAACATAACCAGACTTCCAACCCAAATCCCTAAATTCTGTTTTCAATTACCGAGAAGACGTGATACACATAATGGGGAGTTTTACCGAACCCCCGACTCACACAACCCTAAACCAAGCAGCCACTAGGGCCTCCATTCTCCCTATCGGGTTACGAAACTTATTCCCGTTTCAAAACCCTTCCCACATCCGCATCGTGGGGTAACACTCCCCCACTTAGATTCGACTAAGCCTTCATAATACATGGAAACTGGAGGATTCTCAATCCTTCTCACTTCCCGACGACCGATCCGAGGCCGACCAACTCTTTCCCACTAGTGTTCCATTACTAGCCCATCCCGAATGATCACACACCTCCAAGAACCAGATGAGAACTTGCTGAACTCCAGAGAACCCGTCACCCACTAATGCTTGAGCGACCCCACACTCATTCCTTGAAGGCCAAGAGATAAATGCTCCAACTAATACCTTGCTAACGAACCCCTTTCCGCTAGCGCTTCCGTCCGTTGATCACGAACGGTTGCTAATACCACTGAGTCCCGAAAATGTTGAATGACCATTCTGAGAAATCCTACCCGCGGACTTCCCCCATAATACCCCTTTTTCCAAAGGTGTTCCAATAAACTTCCCGCTCCTAGGCACTAGAATCCGTCTCTTCAGGGTTCGCACCCTTACCCAATTATTAGCTCAAACGTCCATAGCTGAACTGCAGCAGCTGAAACAACCTCTGCCCTAAACTGGGATACAACTACTCCCAAGACATAATCTACACTCCCAATGTGCAATAGATTGTACAATCAATCCTTACCATCCGATGCAAGACATCCAAGGCAAACCGGACTCCACATTTACTTATGCCAAGTCGACCCACCTGCGCTTACCGACGCTCGAATAATGTTGCAAACCTCTGGAACCAACTGACCCCAATGCTGGAGAACAACCTGCCCCCGGGTCACAAGTCTGCTCACTCATTTGGGCATGAGAAACTGAGAGGGAACAGTCCTTTCCCTTCCAAATGTCAATCCAATTCATCAATTAGCCATTTCACTTCCAGCTGCAAAACCCCAGCTGAACATAGTCATCACTCCTTTCCAGTGTCCCTGAGCCCTCGGAGGTTCCGCTCCACCCTGACCTCCTCCCGTAGTCCTCAAAGTGGTCGGTGCTGGAGCCTGCACCGGTCATGCAACGAGCTGTGGACAGTTGACCCTCAAGTGTCCAATCTGATGACAGTGATAACATATCCTCAAATCCTGAATCGGGGTTGACTGACAGCAATCCCTCGCATAATGCCCCTCTTTCCCACACTTGTGGCACACACCACCGGACCTACAAACTCCGATATGACCCTTCCCGCACTTCTCACAAGTGCGGCTGATCTGACTTCCCAACCTGGAATCAACGGTCTTGGACCGTTTCGGCGCTGGCTGCGACTGCACCAGGGCCTGCCTCTGCTTTCGCAACTGTAACTCAATCTCCAACTCACACCGCCGAGCGGCCTCCTGCAACTCCAGCAAGGTCTCGCACCTCTGCGTAGACACAAACTGCCTGATATCCCTCTTGAGCATACTCAGATATCGGGACATCTGAGCCTGCTCCGAAGTAAACTCATGGAAAAACATCGCCCTCTCAGTGAACATCCTAGTGATCTCCGTCACCAACTCTGAATCCTGCTTCAATTCCAAGAACTCTTGAGTCAACCTTTCTCTCTCAACCCTCGAAACATATCAAGTGCTGAACATCTCCCGAAACTGATCCCAAGTAACTGTGGCCCGCTGTGCATCTGAATAAGATCCCATAGTCAACCTCCACCAATCCCTCGCCCCGAGCCTCAAAAGGTTCAGAGCACACCTCACCCTGTGATCAGCAGGGCATGAACACGTGAAGAAACAACCCTCCACGTCTGACAACCACCTCATAGCAACGATCGGATCCTGAACTCCATCGAAAGTAGGGGGCTTCGTATTATCGAAGTCCCGATACTAAAAACCTCGACCGGTTCCACCCCCTTGCCACTGTTACAGCCGTTGTAGCTGCCGCGGCAGCCGCCTCCGAAAGAGCTGCATAGCGCTCATCAAGGTACTTAACCATGGCGGTCTTGATCGACCCAACATCTCCGGCAACTCAGCCCGGAACATAGCAGCAATCTCATCATGCAGGATCTCACGAATCTTGGCATCCAACTCGTCCGTACTCATCTGACCAATGGCCCCAGGTGGTACCGATCCACCCTGATCACCCTCTGCTGATCTCGATCCCGAACCGGATCCTTCCCCGAGACGTCTTGTAATCGCCATACAGAAAATACACCACAGGATATTATGCATTCCTCATGATAACCCCGAGAACTAGCTCTCAACAAAACCCTAGGGTTGTGACTTCCTTGATACGCGTATGGGTCTTATGCTTTTAGTAGTACGGGCCCATACTACCTTCCACACCTACCCATGTTTGTCTCAAGTATCACCACAACGCCCTAACAATATCATCAACATAGGAAATGCATTCAACCCTCATTCTAGGGGAATACCAAATACCTCGCATCTAGACTCACCATTTATAACGACTCTCACATCCATGAAACACTTCCATCATCCCATGCAGCGCTAATGCATGCTAGCTGCACATAACGTTGGACCCAATAAACTCTCGAATATCCGATCCTACCCAAAGGCCGAATCAACAATCTCAGGCTATAAGGTCTTTATTATGCACAACCGTGATGCATACACTAAACATCTGCAGTTATGATGTCAATTCCTCATACAAGAAACCCTAGGCTAATAGGCATCATCCAATCAGACAAATCTATCATCTGATTCCTGAAGATCCCTAGCCTAGCACTAGCATGTTGTTCTAACATATCATAATATCAAATAACAGCATGGTATTTTGGGGTTTACTTATAGGCTCCGGCTGATCGTACCCTCTGCATCCTCCATCCTTTATTTTGAAAACCATTAAAATCTCCTTGATTTGAGACTGGTTTCACACGAGTGATCCTCCAATTCACTCAAACCAAGGCTCTGATACCAACTTGTAACATCCATCAAATTCATACCAAATTTAAACTTTTTCAATCATAATTAAAATCCACATAGCATTGTTTACAAAATGTTTTCAAATCATTTTCCATTAGAGTATCCCAAAAATCATAACATAAGGATGAGGAGCGATACGGTCACGCCTTCACCTTTCCACGGTCTCCTGAAGTACCAGAAACAATACACTGAAACTGTAAGCCCGAAAGCTTAGTGAGTTACCCCCAAAATACCAACCACAATACCATACACATATCATATGATAACATAAACAGAACAGCCATGCATATCAAGTCTACAATGTGACTGGTCCGCCCGTACCGGGCCTTCATTCTGTTTGGTCCACTATCCGAGCCTCGACACGTCTGGTCCGCCCTCTTGGGGCCTTCAGCCTATCCGGACTGCTCGCCAGTCCTTCGGTCTAACCGGTCCGCCCTGGGTATGTTGGCCTACAGCACGAAGCAGGACTCGCCTCAACCCAACCCCAGTCCAACAACCACGTGCAGATAAACATATAATCATATAGCAATTCACAACTAATCAACCGATCTAGCAGATCACATAACGTAGCAACATCCAAACAATGATACTGACCTGACCGGTCACTAGCATAGCATCATCCTATATACCAGGATACCGACCTTAACCAGGTTTCTAATATATATCATCCTAACTACCCGGATGCATACATAGCCAAGAAATAACATAACAAACAACTACCCGGATTCCCATCTGATAAAGGGCCGGCCTTGGTGCCTTAGACCCTGTAGATATAGTGAGGATAACTTACCTGCAACTGCCGACTTGAAGAAATAAGGCCACGCTGCTCCGACCACCAGCATGAAATCCACCACTGATCATTACCAAATAACCAAAACTAATTAACACCAATAATTACCAAAATGCCCTTGGAAGTCAACTGGTCAACCCTTTGTCAAAGTCAAAGTCCTCAGTCAAAGTCAACCTTCCTGGTTGACCCTACTTGCCGAGTCAACCCGTTGACTCGTCGAGTTCCTATGCTTAGAAACTCTCATGCCACGACTCAACTCGCCGAGTCGCCCCAAGACTCGTCGAGTCCAACAAGCTCCGAGTCCCTTCGTGCTCCACTCACCGATTCGTCCCTCGACTCACCGATTCACAGCTCAACCAAAAAGGTTAGGACTTCTCGACCAGACTCGTCGAGTCCAAGAACAGACTCGCCGAGTCCAAGGCAATCTTCAACAGACTCGCCGAGTTTTTCTTCCAACTCGTCGAGTCCATGTACATATTCATACAACTCGTCGAGTCCACCCATGTGACTCGCCGATTCGCTTCAGTTCTTAATCCATACAGTGGCTTTCTAAGCCATGCAACAACTCCATATTGTAGATCCAAGCTTATGGGGCATGATTATCACGTAAATTTGCAAACTTTACGTGTATGCAAGGCTCTAGGGGCTCTAAATGACCAAACTAAGCTTCCAATGGAGCTTTACACCTTAGGAGAGTCTCATCCTTGCAAGAAATGGAAACTTTATGGGCTTAGGACTCAAAAGAGCTTCAGATCTGAAGTTTCAGCTTCAGATCTAGCTTCCACAATAAAATTCCTTAACCAAGGAAAGCCCTAGCCTCCACATATGAATGATTCTAGAAGAAAAGGTTAAGATAACAGCTTATTACCTCCCAAAACGTGCCCAAACTGGAGTGGGGTCGTGATTCACATGAAATCCTTAGTGCTAGCCTCTTGATCTACAAGTCCCCTTCACAAAGTTCACTCCTCAAAGCTCCAAACACTTCTCCAAGCTCACACTCTCGGATATTAGGGCTTCTAGAACTCTCTGGGGGATTAGGGGTCTGGATGAAGGACATAAAGTCCTTTAAATAGGGGGCAACCCCAAAGATTAGGGTTTTTCTCATTCCAGCACCAACTCGCCGAGTCCAGCCGCCGACTCGCTGTGTTGGTTACTTTAACATGCGACCAGAACCGCGACTCGACTCGCCGAGTCGAACTTCCTTATTTACACTAAGAACCCTGAACTTGCACTTCTGAACTCGGGGTGTTACATAAATTCATCCTACTCGCCGAGTAGGTTCGTGCACTCGACGAGTAGGAGCCTTAGAATGTAGATTTTCGACTTTTTTTGCTGTAAATGGACTAGAAACATGACCCTAAACTGTTTTGGTACTTGAAAACTTGTTTTAGATGGTGTGATGTTTATGCTAATCCATTTGCAATGGCAGTTATCAAAATTACAAAGTTTTAAGTGTAATTTTTGATTCTTGAAAGTGTTCATATTCATGTTCTTGAACTTATGAAGATTAGATGATCATAGAAATTGCTTGTAACCTTCATGGTAGTTTAATTCATGATCATAATGTGTTTTAATGGAGTCCATAACTTGTCCTCAAGTTATGAAAAATCAAAAGTCACACTTTTATTAAAGCCATTAAAAGAGCACAAGAGTTATAAAAATGAAGAGTCTTCATTTTTATTACTCAATTAACTCATAAGTTATAAGAAATGAAAAGTTTTGAAAGTTTACAAAACTTGCCCTCAAGTTTTGGAACAAGTAAAGTCTTGATTAAAACCTTAGTTCCAACCCTTAGAATTTTAAAAGTTAAAAGTCAACCCTTATACTTTATAATATTATAAGTTAATAATATATATATATATATATATATATATATATATATATATATATATAAGATCAAGTCGTCTTACCGCTAGTACGCCTCATTCACGAAGCCGGTATATAAGGGGGGGGGGGGGTATAAGGTTGTTGCCTATAAAATGGCAACTTAATGGGTGTCCACTCTCACCCACCGCTTCCTTGATCGGTGGAGGGTCGTTAGCCGAACGGGTAAGACAAGGACTTATAAATTCTCATTAAAAGTATGATGAATATTATAAAGTAACTAAATGCTTTTATTAAATTCCCAATCTTAGTTACTTTAGGAAAAATGTGAATAAGGTGCTAATCCATGAAATTAATGTTTACACTTTGTTTAAGTCGTTGGTGGAGCGTGTGTGGTTAACTGGCACACAAACTTGGACTTAACAAGGTAGGTAAAGGGTGACTTAAGGTTTACCATAGCATCGGTGGAGCGTGTGTGGTTTACCGGCACATCGATTGAGTGATAAACTTTAAGGGTACCAAGTGATTTGCATGGTTACTTCACACCTCGTTTTGTGATCCTCGGCATCCCAGTCACAAAACTTGGAGGGCACATTCGAGATTGAAACATGCCTTTGAAAAGTTCATTGAATCTCAAAAGAATCTAGGAATTTCTAAGAACCAATCAAAAACCTAATATTTAATATTTCGTTTTTTATGGTGGAAATTGGTGAATCGTCATTCACCTACCTTTCAAATATGTTATAGCTTGGATTACGGCATACCTCTTCTAAGTTATAATATATTATGATTGGATCCTAGCCTTAATATTACATTTGGGTGTTTTATTAAGGACTCTCTTAATATCTAAACTAATCTTGTCCTCTTCTTTCAGATGTCTTCAAACAATGCTGCTTCTGGCTCTAATCCTAATGGCTCCTTTACCCTTATGAACTTGTGTGGGAAAGTCACTTTTGATGGATCCAACTTCAATGAATGGATTAGAAAGATCAGGATGATTACCCGCTACGAGGACAAAGAATATGCCCTTGAAAAGGATCTTCAGGAGATTCATGAGACCACTGCAACTCTCCAGGAGATCGCTGACTTCCAGGCACATGAAAGGGATGCTACAAAAGTGGCATGCATCATGTTGGCCACCATGACAGCGGAACTCCAAAATTCCTATGAGCACTTCTACCCTTTTGAAATGCACCAAGATCTGATGGAAAGATACCATCAAAGTGCACGACTAGAGAGGTATGAAATCATTTGCTCTATGATAACAACCATGATGAAGTACGGGGAATCCGTCACGAGCCACATGCAGAAAATGCAAAGGTATTTGGATCGGTTGTTGAAGCTTAATGTGAACTTCCCCGAGGAGCTTGCAATAGATATCATTTTGCACTCCTTACCATCGTGCTATGATCAATTACGCATGACATATCACATGAATAAGGAAGAGGTCACACTCAGCAAACTTCAGGGACTTCTCAAGACCGTGGAAACAGGTCTTAAGGGGAAGTCGGTTGTTAACACTCCTACTCCAAACTCCACCCTGGTTTTGGCAATCGGGAAAAGTCGAGGGAAGAAGAGGAAGGGCTCTTCGAAGGGTACCAAGGATAGGACCCTTGATGGCTCTTCTTCAAGTGGAATTAAGAAAGGCTTCGTCACTCCTTCTTCTGACCCAAAAGAGGCTGAATGCTTCTATTGCCATGAAAAGTCACATTGGAAGCGGAACTGCCCAAAATACCAGCAAGATGTGAACGATGGAAAGTTAAACCCAACCATTTAGGTATTTACACTATCTTATCTAATAACTCACCCCATTCTAACGCTTGGGTCCTTGATACCGGTTGTGGTATTCATATATGTTCTGATTTGCAGGGACTAAGAGGAAGTGAGAATGTGGAGCATGGAAGAATAAACTTAATCATGGGGAATAGGAAAGCTTTACCTATCACCAAGATTGGAGTTTATACTTTATCGTTAAGTAGTGGGTTTGGTTTACATTTGAATAAGTGTTGTTATTCGCCAGAAATGGCAAGAAACATTATTTCCTTTCATGCATTGTATAAACAAGGTTTCACCTTTTCATTTGATAATGAAGTTGGTTCGATTAATGCTTTCTTTAATAATGTTCTTTATTCTAAAGCATTATCTTGTGATGGCGTGTATGAAACTGTATATGTGGTTGATAACTTAGGAAATAATGTATTGTGTATTGATTCTGTTAATAATAATAAGTTGGATAAAGCATCATTATGGCATTGTCGTCTTGGACATATAAGTAAGAAATGCATAGGCCAACTCCAAAAGGATGGAGTCTTGGAGTCATTTGACCTAAAGTTAGATGATAGTTGTGAATCATGCTTACTTGGAAAAATGACAAAGTCACCCTTCACAGGTTCTTGTGAGAGGGGTGAAGGTTTGTTGGATCTTGTACACACGGATGTGTGTGGGCCCTTCAAACATGCCACAAGGGATGCTAATCATTATTATTTGACTTTTACTGATGATTACAGTAGATATGGATATGTCTACTTAATCAAGCATAATTCAGAGACTTTCGAAAGGTTTTAAGAATTTAAACAGGAAGTCGAGAATCAATTGGGCAGGAACATTAAGATGTTTCGATCCGATCGAGGTGGTGAGTATCTTAGTTCAGAGTTCCTCGACTATCTTAGGGAATGTGGGATTGTCTTTCAATTGACACCTCCCAGGACACCGCAGTTGAATGGTGTGGCTGAGAGGCATAATCGAACGTTTTTGGATATGGTTCGTTCCATGATGAGTCGAGCTTCGCTACCAATCTCATTTTGGGGGTATGCCATAGAGACTGCCGCCCATATCCTTAATCTAGTCCCTACAAAGAAAGTTGCCAAAACTACACATGAGATGTGGACTTGTAAAGTACCCAAACTAGACCACATCAAGATTTGGGGTTGCGAGGCTTTCGTGAGACATGAGACTCATGATAAGCTTGAACCTCGAAGCGAGAGGTGTATTTTCATTGGCTACCCACATCAATCCTTTGGTTACCTCTTCTAGTGGGAGTATAGTTAGCTTTTTGGTATTGTATGTGGATGACATACTACTCATAGGGAATGACATCCCAACTCTGTAGGAGGTTAAGTCCTGGCTTAGGAAGTGTTTCTCTATGAAGGACCTAGGAGAAGCTGCCTATATTCTAGGGATAAGGATCTTGACAGACCGAAGTAAAAGACTAATTGGACTTAGTCAGAGTACCTACTTGGATAAAGTGCTGAAGAGATTCAGCATGCAGGACTCCAAGAAAGGAGAGTTACCTATCCAGAGTAGCGCCAGATTGAGCAAGACACAAAGCCCTAGTACTGACGCTGAGATAGCAGAAATGAGTCGAATACCTTATGCTTCGGCTGTAGGATTGATCATGTATGCTATGACGTGTACTCAACCTGATATAGCCTTTGCCTTGAGCATGGTTAATAGGTATCAGGGGAATCCTGGCAAGGCACACTGGACTGCGGTAAAGAATATCCTCAAGTACCTACAGAGGACTAAGGATTGGGTCCTTACCCTCGGTGGGAGTGGTGACTTGAGAGTTGTAGGGTATAGTGATGCCAACTTTCATACTGATAGGGATAATTTCCGCTCTCAGTCAGGCTGGGTCTTTACCCTAAACGGAGGAGCAATTTCTTGGAAGAGTTCCAAGCAAGAGACAGTGGCTGATTCAACTTGTGAATCAGAGTATATTGCACCTAGCGAGGCAGCAAAGGAGGCGATATGGCTGAAGAACTTCAATAGAGACCTTGGAGTTGTACCAGCTATTAAGGATCCAATGGAAATTTTCTGTGATAGTGAAAGTGTTGTTGCCTTAGCCAAGGAACCAAGGGATCACGGGAGATCCAGACACATCGACAGAAAATACCATTTCATCAGACATCGAATAGAAGAAGGACTCCTCATGGCGAAGAGGGTATCGTCGGATGAGAATCCAGCAGATCCCCTCACAAAGGGACTGACTCGGGTTAAGCATCTCCAGCATGCTCGGAGCATAGGGCTGAAGGATGATATTAGATTTAGTATTTAGATAACCTCAAAATTTGTAGAGTGTAATTGACATTAGATGATGAATAAAAGGTGTTTTATTTATGAGTAAAGTGTTGCTATCTCTTGTCGATCATTTACTATATTTCTTTTGCATGTTTTGACTTCCAGAATAATTATGTTTGGTATATCATATTATTCAAACCTCCACAGTCGGTCATATGTCGGAAGTAGGTATGAATCAAGACTGTCATGATTGGTTGCAGAGGTCTAAGGTGTTGGACATGGTTACAACAATCATGAGTGCTCATAAGTTCTGAGCATTGGACTCAACCCACGCTCATTGGACTCACTTCATGGAATTTATCTCGAGTGATCGTGAGACGGTAATATCATATAAGTCTTCAAACCTAGAGATATGTTTTTTTACTTATGAGTTGGTTATGCATTGATTGTACGAAAACGCATTGGTAACTCGATGTTATAAAACATGCTCTTGTATATAATTCAATGAGTGGTAGAACAAACATATGAGTCAAAGTTTATCTGTTCCTTCTTGGATTAGAAGCTGATATCTGGGCCCCTCGATGATTTTGTTTTGACCTATGTACCGGGCCCGGTCAGAACTAAGTTGATGTGTTCAATTAAGTTCTTTGTCAAACAAATCGGAAATTGGGAAACAAACTGCTGGACAATAAGTAAGACATTGTTCCATGTATTTGTCCGGCTAATATCTCGATCAAAGGATTATATGATCACTTATCTTAAATGACGTATCATCATCTTCTCAGTTCTGAGAGACGTTGAAAGAGCTACGATTGTCGATCGGTTCCTGAAGTACTGCAGTTATAGTTATTAGACTTATCCAAGTGGGAGACTGTTGGATAAGGTGTCTAAGTCCATAACTATTTCTGGTATGTACTTGACCCGACCCGGCATGGTCCATTTAAGTTGCATGGCACCATGCAATTGGATAGACTAAATGAGAGAAATAACACTTGTGGATTATTAATATATTATAAGTTCCAATATATTAATAATATTATTTAATTAGTTTGATCAAGAATTAATTTAGAATTAATTAAGTGATCAAAAGATATCTAATTAAATATATGGGTTGATTATGTAAATCATCCATAACTTGTATAGTGGGCTATGAGGCTCCATGGATTATCAAGTTGGGTTCCACCCATAGGATGCTCCATGGGAGTTACAAACCCAAGGGTCATGGAAATGAAGAGTCATGACACATTAGGGTTTACATGGTGTAACCCTAGATGTGTCAACACTATATAAGAAACCCATTCTCCATCAAAATCGGCTACACATAAGAAACAAGAGGGCTAGGCCGATTTTAGAAGTGTGTATTCTCTCTAAAGTCATTCCAAAAGAATTTGGTATTGTCTGAAGCATTTGAGGCATCACACTTGGGGTGCTAGGCTCACAAGGTTTCAAGGATCACAAGCAACAACAAGGTAAGTTATTCTATCTTTCATTCAAGTTAAAAATTGTTCCCAAGGTACGCTAGATAGGAATATAACATTGGAATTCAACTTTGCATGATAATTAGACAAACATAGATCCAAGGTTATTAGGGTTGCATGTACACTTAGGAAGTGTTAGAATGCTCAAAACCCATTAGTATGTACTTGACCTGATTATAGCATGGTCCTTTTTGGGTTGTCTTCACCAGTGCAATTTGATAGGATGGATTTTTTAGAATAAAGTTATTTGTGATTTATTAATATATTACAAGTATAATATATTAATATTATTTAATTAGTATTGATCAAGAATTAATTTGGAATTAATTTCATGATCAAAAGAGACTAATTAAATATATGGGGATTGATTATGTAAATCAATGATTCTTGTAATGTGGGCTAGTGATCCATGACTATATAGTTGGGCTAAAGCAAATAAGATAATCCATGGATAGTCTATGGAGGTTAACACATGGAGCATAAGAATGTGAAAATTCATGGAGCATTAGGGTTTACAAAGTGTAACCCAAGCAATTGCCACATTATAAATAGTGACCCCATAAGCCAAAATCGACTACACACTCTTTGGACTCAAGTGTCTTATTCTCTCAAGTCCTCCTCTTGCATATTGGTGTTTGTGAACCAATAGAGGCATCACACTTGAGGTGCTCAAGCTTTCAAAGGTCAAGAACTCTACCCTACTCAAGAGGTAAGCTTTCCAACTAAGTTTTATATTATATAGCTTCAATTGTATGCTAGCTAGGGTGAATGCTTTGGAAAAACAAAATGCATGTATAATTAGAGAAAACATAGATCCAAAGCATTTAGGGTTGCATGTGCACCATAGGAGTGTTATAGTGCTCAAAACCCAACACAAAGGTCCCAGCTTTATCTAGCTAATAGAAGAGATTTCATGATTAATGATGGGTTTTGAGCATTCTAACACTCCTATGGTGTATGTCACACCCTAAAACCAAGAACGGCGGAAACGTTCTGGGGCGGAGGACGTCATGTATAATATCAACAACAATGTAAAGTAGTAAACAAGCAACAACATCATCCATTGCATTAATAAAATAATTATTATACAATTGTATTCTGTCAAATTTTGATAAACACTAAAGCATAAATCAAAATGAAAGATAAGTCTTGAACAAGCTCCATCTTCCTTTCTCCTTGCATCGGTACCTGTCTATGATGACCTGAGGATACAAGTAATTTTGAAAGCGAGTATCAGCTTTGAAGCTGGTGAGATCATAAGTATATAGTGTCATAATTTGTATGTAAGAATTTGTAAGTCTATGTATTGTAAGTATTGAAAGTGTATATGAACTGTAAGTGTTTGAAAAACCCTAGAATCCCTATGATTCCTTCTAGTATATGAAGGTGTCTTCTACCAAGACCTAACTGTTCTGAATGGTCATTTCTTGTCAGAGTGTGTAATTTTCCCAAGTGTAACTATTATTAACAAAATATAGTTTGTACATTAATGTTTAAGTGAGGTTATCACTAAAAATATGTAATGGGGAAAATTAATGTAGTACTAAAACGTAGCTCTAAAAGGACTACTACCGTACTAACTACCTTAAACCGGATTTTAGGCTAAGGCATTATGTGATAAATTGTACCATACTATTGACTAGTAACAACGACATAATGAATGGTCGTAATAACGGAATGACGTTTGGCACCCTCAGACTTGCAGGTCCCACTGTAGCTAGCAGCGAGGTGTAGGATTGTCAATCCAGTATAGATCTATACACAAACTCATACTATAGACTGGTTACATCGACATAAGAATGGTCGAAATTAATGTATGACGTTTGGCACCCGCAGACCTGCAGGTCCCGCTGTAGCTAGCAGCAAGGTGTAGGATAGTCAATCCATTATAGAATCTATACGCAAACTCACGCTCTCCCTTCAAGAGACTCTGGCTACAACTCGGGCCATGTCATTTAAGTCATGCTCCGATTTAAATCATAGTAATTAACGTATTCTAGTATATGTAATGTAATGAACTGTTCTAGCTGTAATGTACGTGCTCTCTACCTAGCAAATATAGTAATGTAATCGTTCTAGTATTGTTGTATATGTTCTCGTCCTAGTATAGTTGTATATGTAATGTACAGTAATGTTCTAGAAAGTATTGAATCATGAATGAACTGACTCATTGTATGATATCGCGTTCTAGTAATTGTTCTAGTATCTTCCTAAACTACCCGTATGCTAGTTTACTAGTAATCTAACTGGTATGTATGGTCGTGGATGTATACCCTTGCTACCCAAGGGAATGGGATGAACTGGAAGGACCTTTTATGACTATATATGTACATATGATATATAACTAATATTTAAACGACCTTCGGACGAGTACCCGATATCCCACCATACCACATCTCAAGCGCGAAAAGGAAATAGGGTGGATAGCCTTCCTAAGTCTTTTAAACATTTCTTATATAACTATACATATAGAGGCATGCAATTTATAATAATATAAAAGCATAAGTAAGTTTTGTAAGACATTTGTAACATAAATATTATTTTAAGAAAAGATCGACTTGATGTCAATCTACAAAACAATTTGAAGGCATAAGTATGATAAAACACTTTTGAGTATAAGGAAACATTTGTTTGAAACACAGTTGTAAATAAGTTTGAAAGGTAATGTACAGAGTAAGATGTACAGTGTAATAAGTAGTTTAAAACATATAAAATGTTTATAAAAATCATTTGAAGGAAACCGTTTGGTAAAACGGCTAATGAGTAGCCAAATCTTTTGAATGTTGTATATTAATCACATGTGATTGATATAATAACTAGCGTAATTCTACTTATTAATCGCATGTGATTGATATAATAACTAGCATGATTCTACTTGTATCCCCCCCCCCATAAAACATTTAAAACTAGTTTAAAACATTAGTTAAGGTGTATGAACTCACCTGCAGTAAGTGACTGGAATTGAACGGACTGTTATCGTACGGAAGGATCGGACAAGTGCTTGGTGTCAAGTGAAGACTTAGACACACACAGTGATCCTAATTACATATGAAAACATATGTATATAAATAATTAGTGATTAAAACACTAATTATACAAGTAATAACATTTAAGCGCGAGGAAAACACTTTTGGTCAAGTGCTAGGAGGCTAATGGGTTGCAACAAAGGAGTGCAATGCCCCTAATGGGAGTTTAAGGTCTAATGACCATATTCATTGGAGTTTACGGCCCAGGGGAGTAAACTCCTGGCCGTAAACTCTCAACCAAGGCACTAAATGGAGCTTAGAATTACTACAACTCTAGTGGGAATTGTTTCAAGGTTTATACAAGTGTTTGGGCACCATATTGACTCCTTTGGGGAGTTTACGGACCAGAGACCACTTTCCCTTGGAGTTTATGGCCGTAAACTCCCTTGGGAGGGTTTTTATGGTTTTTTCAAGTCTCAAACATTTCTAGGAACTAAACTAGGCTTTGGTACTTGGCTTTAGAAGAGTTTATGGCACATTTGGCACCATTCTATGGAGTTTACGGCCCTGGAACCTTTTGGGCCATAAACTCCCTCACTCATGGAGTTCTAAGTGTTTTTACTAGTCCATAACTCCTTTAGGTACATGCCCAAATTGTTTCTTGGCTCAAGGAAGGGTTTAGGGTGTCCTTTGACCCCTTTATAGGAGTTTACGGCCCAAGAACCACTCTTGGCCGTAAACTCTTCAACACTTGTGCTTTTCTTATGTTTTATAGGTTCTAAACACATTAGTGTACATGTCTATAATGAAGCCTAAGCCTTTGGGGTAATTAGGGCACATTTAAGCCTTTGAAATTGGTGTTTACGGTCCAAGAATCTCTTGGGCCGTAAACTCCTAGAACTATGTGTTCTTGATTGATTTCTAGTCTCAAATGTTCATACATATCATCCTAAGCTAGTTACCTAACAAGGAAATGGGACTAGATGGCCTTTAAGCTTGATTTTGGAGTTTACTCCCCAAGAACGTTCTTGGGCGGTAAACTCCCGGATCTCATGTATTTGACATACAATCTATGTTAATAAGCATAAAACAAGCATTATAACACAACTAGAGAAGTGTACTCATGATTTGGGGTGAAAACCCGAAGATCCGTGAGAGAGAATTTGGCTTTTCTCTAATTGGAATTCAACTAATGAACCAATTTGGTTCAGAATTCTATTTATAGTCCTGAGATTTTTGGTAGAAAATATTTCTATTCTCAGAATGAACTCTAATATCCTAGAGTATTGGAATTTCAGTGTTGCACAAATCCCTAGTGCATCCACTCTCCTAATATCTTCTTAAGTGTAAAATCCTGAAAACTACCAAACTTATACTCGAAGTCTGAATTTTCACTGTAACTGTTCTACTTCTATTGGCTTGGTGTGGTTTGTTCAGAATGGAAATTTCGGGTTGTCACAGTGTACATGCAACCCTATAAACCTTGAATCTATGTTTTCTCTAATATACATGCAAATTTGATTTTTCAAGATTTACTTCCTAACTAGCACGGCATGGGGAATATGTAATATAAAAAACCAGTAGAAGTACATAACTTTCTTGTTGCTTGGATTCCTTGAAGACTTTGTGAGCCTAGCACCCCAAATGTTGTGCCTCAAATGCTTCACACAACACTACAAGACTTGGAATAACTTGAGAGAATACACTTGCACTCAAAAATCGGTTATGCCCTCTTAGAACTCACTAGTAGTCCGATTTTGCTAGCTATAGGGCTCCTTTATAGTGCTGTCACAATTAGGGTTTACACATGAATGCCCTTAATTGTCATGACTCTTCATTTCTAATGATCCATGGGTTTGTAACTCCCATGAACTATCCATGGACCAAATGGTTATAACCCACTTTGCATGTTTTGACTTCCAGAATAATTAGATCATTATTCCTGAATGATTAAGTTATTCAAACCATCCACAGTTGGTCATATGTTGGAAGTAGATATGAATCAAGACTGTCATGAATCTGGCTTGTAAGATTTGTCTAAGGTGCATTAGACATAGAAATGGTTGCTACAACATTCATGAGTGCTCATAAGTTCTGAGTATTGGATTCAACCCACGCTCATTTGAATCACTTAATGGATTTTATCACGAGTGAATCATGAGACGATAATATCTTATATTCTTCAAACCTAGAGATATGACCCTAAATGGAAGTTATTTTGGCATTTCAAGCCCTAAGTTATATTGCAGCTTTACATGGTATATCAGCCTTAGGAGGCTAGATCTAGAGTTTGGGGTTATGAATCTGCCTTAAAACGTATGAATGAGAAAAGAGACTTAAGGGACTCGCTGAGTTGATGAGCCAACTCGACGAGTTGGCTAGGGTTTTCCCCGATGATTCTGGACATGAGTAACTCGGCGAGTTGATGATACAACTCGACGAGTTAAGTTGGGTTTTCGTGATTTTTCTAAAAGAACGAGGGGTCTCGACGAGTCACATAGATGCACTTGACGATTCGGGTCATCATGGACTATTGACTCGAGTGTTGAATTCAGTTGACTTTAGGGTTTGGTCAAGACAGGGAGTATGGAGACCATGGAAAGGTAGAATGGTCTTTTACCCATTCCAAGAGTTGGAGAGAGAGAGAGAGAGAGAGAGAGAGAGAGAATAGCCTTTGGTTTATTTATATTTGTGAATGGAGTGTTAATTAGAGATAATTATCATATGTGTTAGGCGGAGACTAGATCAGTGATTCGTGTACGAGGTTTATTTGCTTGATTACGAGGTGAGTCTTCTCACTATACTTACCTAGAGTGGTAATCTTTGTGTGACCGGAGGGTCTTATGTGCTTATATTGAGTATTGTGATATCTTGCATTATGTCTTTGAGATTTATGTTGTGTATTATTCTGAGCTTACTAAGTTAGGACCGGAGGGTCCACCCGAGTTATGGGACCGGAGGCTTCCACTGAGACACATTGACCGGAGGGTCGTATTCGATTATAGCCATGAGAGACTAATGAGATGTGTGTGGTATTTTGGGGAACTCACTAAGTTTCCTTCTTACCGTGTTATGTGGTATGTGTTTTAGGTACTTCTCAGGATCACGGGAAGGTGCCGGCTTGATTATACACACAAGGCGAAGTTATGTTTTGAGGATCCTGGATTGTGTTTAAACAATTATTGAACATGTGTTTTTGATACATTGTCATTTTGGGGATTTGTGAACTGTGTTTATGAAAATTACGTGATTTTTAAAAATGAAAATTTGTTTGAAAATTTACAGTGTTACAAGTTGGTATCAGGGTCAACTTAAATATAAATTTTAATTTTACTTAAACAACCCAAAGAATATTTTATAAATAGTTAAAAGTGATTAATTATAGTGACTTTCTAATAATGATTATAAGTTGGTTAATAAGGTTAAATAAATATCAAACCTAAAGTGTAATCATAAATATACTAAATTTCAGTTTTAAAATAATATCTTTACTTCTACTTATAAAATTATGTCTTTAACTTTTAACATATTACACTTAATTTATTAGATTTAATATGTTGTTGTATGTAAACCATTATCAGTTTAAAGCTACAACTTTTGAACAGTTGGGACAAAATACTTAAATTGTTAATTTAAATATAACATTACAATGTCAACTTAAATATCAATTCCAGTTTAAGTTAAAAAACCAAAGAATATTTTGTAAATAGTTAAAAGTGATAAATGCAAAAACTAAATTGTAATCTCAATTTAACCAAAATATTTCCTAAATATATTTTTATAATCGTTAAAAGTTTTTAAATAAATAGTTTAAAATAACTTACAATAACATAGTTAAAAATAAATCTATATAAATGATTGTATTGTTACCTTTAAAATCAAAAAACAATGTTTGATTTTTAAATAATTATAATGATAGAAATTAAAATATTAAGAAAATAAATTTTAAAAAATTAATTAACAATAACAACAACTATAAATAACATTAAACCATATATTATATTTAATTTTGTTCTTGTGTTACTCACGGATAGAAATCATTCAAACGATTGTGATTATGCAATTATAATAGATGTATATATTATCATATAGTTCAAAATAATCAATATATTATATCAATTTAGTATACGAATTATTATATCAAATTTAACAACAACGTTATTTCTATATATATATATATATATATATATATATATATATATATATATATATATATTTGTAAAGAGTTCAACTATATAGGTGTTTTTGTGCAACGCACGGGCATTCGTTTAGTATATGATAAACGTGGAGGGGCCAAAAAGTCAGTGGAACAATTAGAATCTATCACATATACAGTACATGTATTAATAAGTAAAAAAAAAAAACAGAGGGGCCATGGCCCCCTGACCCTTGAGACGTTCCGCCACTTGTTGGGTTTCTCGAATAATTTCAGGTTCGGAATTGAAAATGGGTTCTTGAGTTTTTTGAACAAATTCTAGTTGAAACAAAAAATCAAAGGGATTAGATTTCGTGTCGGTACAGTTTGTAGTTATGTTTGTGATTGTGGTTATGTTTGTGTTAGTCGTTGTGGTTGTAGGATTGTTGTGAGAATTATTGAGGATAATACAGTAGCGTACTGTCATAGTCATAAAATGGGGATGAATAAGTCGATTGATCGTAAGAAATTCTTGAGGTGTTTCTAGTGGGTGGTTTTTTGGTTGTTTGAGTTGTTGGAAGAAGACATGTGGAGAGTTTTTGAAAGAAAAAAAAAATAATGAAAGATAGAGGAATCGGATTAAAGTAATTAAGGGATGATAGGTTTTATATATAGGTAAAAAAATACAAAAAAAAAATTAAAAACGATCGTTCAATAGTTTGGATAAAAGAGAAAGCAAGCGAGAGGTACAACCAAAATTAATCATACGCGGCGAGAATACAGAGAAAATTGTGGAGTGGGGGAGGTGTTCCCCTGCTAAGGGTGCAAACGAGTCGAGCATGGTCATGCTCGCCTCGGGCTCGTTTAAGCTATATGAAGCTCGAGTTCGAGCTCGGTTTGATTCGAGCTTTCTTGTACTGATCTCGTACAGAATAATACAAGCTTGGCTCGGGATCGGGATCGGCTCGTTTTTCGTTTATCGTGCCTAAATAAGCTTAAGTTGGGCTCGAGTTCGTTAAAAACTCGTTTACTAATACCCTAAATCCATAATTTCCCAAATATGTTTTTATTTTAATATATGAAATAATAATAAATTATATTATATAAAGGCTCGTTTAGGCTCGTGAGCCTGATCGAGCTTAGTGACATAGGCTTGAGCTCGAGCTCATTTAATAAATGAGCTTAAAATTAAGTTAGAGCTCGGCTCGGGCTCGTTTAAAGTCGATTTCGATTCGAGCTTTTAACGAGTTGATCCTGAGTAGCTCTCGAGTAGCTTGGCTCGTTTGCACCCCTATCCCCTGCCACCGTGGCAAAAGGTACGGTCAAACCGCACCGACACCCTTTGATATAAGCAATTGCGAACACCTTGCACAATTAAAAGGCTTTAATTATTGACAAGAATTAATAACTATACTTATAATCATCTTTATTTTCTTTAAATTTGAAGCTCTAAATTTGTTATGCTTATCCTAAATTTTATAAAGATGTTATGTTTCAATTGTTTTTTCTAAATTATAAAATGTGATTTAAAATTCTATAACAATAAAATATGAAAATTCGTAGTTGTTACCTCAAAAATCTACTTTTTATGTTTATAGTTGTATGTTTTTGAATTAAATATTATAATTTTACATGATTATGCAGCACAAATAAAAAAGAAGGCAATTGACTTCTATCAAAAGAAATTTCAGGATCGGTAGCCATCAAGACCAAAAATAATTAGCATCAATTTCGTAGACTTGACCCAACTACGAGCTTTAGAATTGAGGAACCCTTTACACTTGAAGAAATCAAATGCACGGTGTAGACGTGCGGGAATGAAAAAACACCTGGACCGAACGGATTCACTTTTAATTTCATCAAGAAATACTGGAATTTTCTAAAAGGGGATATTCTTAAATGAGTTAAGTATTTCGAGATATATGGCAAAGTTGATCGGGGGTGCAATTCAATCTTTATCATCTTAATCCCAAAGATCAAAGATGTAACATCCCAAAAACATACGTAAAACATTTTCATTTTTAATTCATCAAATCACATAATATTTGTCCCAAAAAAACCATTATAGTAAAAATATATCATAATCATCAAAGTAAAATAACAATCATCATGCGGAAAATCATTAGGGGGAAATGTTGTGTAGTCAAGACGGGCTCTTCCCTTTGGAACTGTAAGTACCTGAAAATATTTACTACAAAACTGTAAGTACAAAGCTTAGTGAGTTCCCCAAAATACCACATACCATACAAATGAGCCCATCCCAACATACCTATAAACGGGTCGAGCGCAACATGCAAATGGGTATAACCCAACATACATACAAATGGATCAATCCCATTATACAAATGGGCCCAACCCAAGATACATACAAACGGGCTCGGTCCAACATACAAATGCAAGAGTCACAAAGACAATTAGCATCCTACATAGTATAGTGAGAAGGCGACATGTCTCATGAAGTCAGATAAACCATAGCTAATTCCCACGAAAGCGGTGCTACAACACACCTAATAATCAAACAACATCTAACCTTAGTCTATACCCTAGAATTAGCACTTTGACCAATAGTCAACCCATGTCAAAAAGTCAACGATCAAAATCAACAGTCCAAATTTGACTTTAGAGGGCCGCCACGTTGTGACCTACTATTGGTCATGTCATAATACGGAAAATAGTCGTGTACCTTTCCCAATCGCCACGTCGTAGTGTAATGCCCCGATTTTCTAAGAAAAATTTTCAATTTTATGAAACAACATTTCATTAATTTGTGACAAATACCAATGTTTTACATTCAAAAGTCATTTATCTTATTTCAGAGTATATACGAAAATAGGATGCCAATGCATGTGTACAGTCGAGCTTCGACCTTCTTATTCTGATGGAGTACCTAAAAACATTTAATATTAACTGGGTAAGCGCTACGCTTAGTGATTTCCCCAATATAACATATACCGCAATACATATACAATGCATACACATAATGGACTTCAACATAAAGCTGGTCTGCCCTTGGCCTTCAACAGGAAGTTGGTCTGCCCTTTTTTGCCTGTATCGTAAAGTTGGATCGCACCTTGGCCTTCATCATAAAGTCGGTCCACCCAAGTATATTGGCCTTTAGCACGGGGTTGGCCCGCCCTCAAATCAACATATATAACAACAGTCCACATAACAGGCAACTAACTATCCTAGTCTAATTGCTTAATTCCATAATACAGGGAAACTATATCCTAACATACAAAGGATACATACTGGAGTATACAATATAATGAGAAGAACTCACTTGGACAATTACCCGAACGATTGACAGCTATATGGGTGTTCTAATTGGCGGTCGAACTGGATAGAACGCGTCTAACGAGTATTGACCAATAATACTATAACTTATTAATCCATATGACAATTTGGTAATGAAAATTAGATCTTTCACTAATCCCAATAAATACCGAGAGTTCTATCAAATATGGATCAGTCAGGCCAGATAGTTGGGAGGTAGGACCATTTCAGCATATAGCCTTTTCTAAAATCCAACAACCAAGTCAACATGACCATTCTAAACACCTCACCTGTAAATAGTTCAATCAGTATTATAAATAGAATTACTGATAAATCTTATTTATAGGTTCATATAAATGACTATGACTATAAATATAAGTTACACTTGAATTAAGATAAGTGCAGCTTAACTTATAGAGATTTTAGCAAAAACTGGGAAATTTCACTGGCAGAATTCTAACCCAAGAGCTTCTACTAGTCTAGCCTAGATACCCAAAGCTTTGCTTAACTAAAATACTATGAAATCCCAAAGACAGAACTTATTTTCGTGCCTAAGAAATATTGAGAGAGTTTGGAAATTATGTAGGATGGAATGGTGCTTGGAATCAGCATTTATAGGCAAATTCTGGGGAAGCATGCCATGCTCTTAGGTGGTACCAGAGGGTGCAACATGGCGTTGTCTATGTGGTGACACATGTCAGAAAGTTGGTGATATGTCAGAGCGCAACGCGCCTCCTGTCGAGGCACAGCGCGTACACTCGTATTTTCAGTTTTTGCAAAAATCATATCTTCTTCATACGAGGTCCATTTTCAACGTTCTTTATATCCACCCGTAGATATATCGAAGAGATCTACAACTTTCATTTAGACTATGTCATCTATTCTTATTTTATTGTTTATTTTTTATTTTTATAAGGCTTAGACTATTAAAGTCCGTGCGAAATCGATAACTTATTTATACGAACTTTGTTCTCGATTGTCTTTATATCGACAAATTCATAGTTATGAGATCTTCAACTTTCGTTTAGATTCTTTTGGCTAACAATCAACCAATTTGAATTTCAATTTCTATGTCCATATTGTTACATTAAAACTTGGAAAAATCATAACTTCCTCATATGAACTCAGATTTGGACGCTCTTTATATATACACTCTCGGTTTAACAACTACTATGAATTTCTTTTAGATCACTAAGGCTAATACGCAACCTATCTAAAATTCATTTTTTATGACGTGCTGAGTCGTGTCGATTTAATCGCGAAACTTAGAAGAAACATAACTTCTTCATACGAAGTCAGATTTGGGTATTCTATATATATATATATATATATATATATATATATATATATATATATATATATACACACACACACGGAAATTGTATTGACGTTTCCTACATGTATATGACGATTACTTTGGAAAGAAAAAATAATATATCTCTACTTCGAATTTTTTAAAGGACACTTTATAATGAATTCTACTGGAAATGTGAAAATGGGGTGTTATAACTCTGGCCCACTTAAAAATATTTCATCATCAAAATCCTGCTCCTTGTGCACCTAGACGTTATCTTATCTTAGTTATCGAGATCAAATCGTGATCTAGTCGACGTTGTTGCACTGACATTTCTCATAGAACTTCATTTTCTAACTTAGACATACTCTTGAACTCCTGGTGAAGTCTTCTGAAACCAGGAACTCATCGGTTTGGACTAGAAATTACACGTTACGATTGATGATCGACTTTTGATCTGAATTGTCGACACAGTCGACTCGATATGAAGTGCTTAACTACGGAAATTTATCTATGACATCTCTACAATATCCATTTTTCGGATAATGCCTTCAAAAAGGTTATAGAACATGAAAATAGATCCGTATGCAATCTGAAGTGAAGAAAGTGCAAGATGATGTATTCCGAAATGTAGACTATTTTGAAGTAGAAGACAAGTCTGAGATGCATCTTAGTGATAGAATGTTTCTAAGTCTGTGATGTGCATTTATTGTTCTAAGTACTATTTTGTTGTGTTCTTATTGTTAGATAGTATAGTACACGAGACAAGATCAACAGAAGCGGTTGTGTAAGTCTGTTGATCTTTAGATGTCTGATAGTCCATGCTTACTTTTTCAGTTTGTCTTTTAGTTACTCCTTAGCTATTTAAGGAGTAGTGATGTGCACAAAAGTACCCACTAATTTTAATATTTATAACCTAACAAACTTAGACTATCTATGCACTTATAGGCAGTGTACCTAGTCAGATTACAGTATAGCTTAGGTAAGTCGGGTGTCGATCACAGGGAACGGTGGATTAATTTAATATATTTGATTATAGGTTACAGGTTACACAAAAATAATAAAATGGTTTAATAAATCTCAAATTGGCAAATAACAACTCTTGATAAACTAACAGGAAAGCAAATCTCTTCAGGTACTTTGGTTTAGATAAATTACACCTTAAAACATAGACAATTGCATACACAAATTTATTTATTCAATGTTCACCGATTCCTAAAATGATTAGATTCGCGTTCACTATAACTAATCCTTTAGCAAACAAGTCAATTCAAACAGTGATCAGTTGATTAAACTAACATGCTTCCTAGTGTTCAGTTCGTATCAAGCAAGACTTGTAAATATAGTTAATCAATGTAGACATTTAATCAACCTCTTGTTGATGGTCATCAAACAAGGCTCACACATTAACTTACTTATTCTCAAGTTAATTCTAGTTTCACATTCGTTATTTCTAGTCTTATAATCTTGATGGTCATCAAAAATCATAAGACACAAGCAAATCAAGCAGATGTTCAAGCAACTCAATTCACTTAACAATTAACAGAAAATAATCATCATTAACACATAAGGATCTTTAAACAAGCTTGGCAAGATAAATTAAACACAAATAAACTATTTAATATAGCAATTAGTCTAATAATCAAAGCTTCATTCAATCATAAACACAAAGTAAAAGGTTTTTACACCTAAATCAGAAACTAAATACAGAAAAGTACCACAATAGAATGCTAAACATGGTCACGTCAGCAAACCATATGATAATCAACATGTATCCGCTCTCCAATCCTTCCGATCTCCGCTTCCGTTAGCTTAACGGCCTTCCGGCCGCCTTCTAGACCCTCAAAACGGCTTAACAGAAGTTAATTGTCGACTAAATTAGGTTAGAAGTCGAATCCCCTTCTCTGGTTAGCTAAAAATCGACATTTATAATTTTTGTGGCCGACCTAAGTACGTTGGGCGTACTTAGAATTACGCGGCGCGTACTCAAGATAATCACGCGATCAAGTCTATCCGGTGCAAAGGTGTACGCGGCGCGTACTATTTACTTACGCGGGGCGTACTCACTTTTTCAGCAATTTTGATTTCTTTTAGCTTCTAAGCCCGGTTCCCGATTCAGTCTTTTCTTTTGTGCTTCATCGACAACAATTAGCTGCAAAACATAATTCAAAGTATTATGAGTACTTTTTAGTTCTAAAATAGAATAAATAAGGCCAAAATATTAAGATAAAGTGTATAAAAATATATATAAAAATACACATATCAAAATACCCCACACTTAGCCTTTGCTTGCCCCCAAGCAAATTTGCTTTTATTTTACCAATATCGCACTAAACAATCCATTTAAAACTCAGCCATTATGCCAAGACCTCAACGCGTACATTTGTGTCTAATATTTTCCTAAAGTACCCCCCCCCCCATATTTTAAATACTCACAATCTTCATAAACACTCGCCCACTTTTTCCGAACAATGCTCATTTTATGCAACCCTCCGAATCCATCCGCAGAAAACCTCCTAACCTCAAGGTATTTTTAGTTGAGCAACCTAAGCATACATATTCTAGAAAATTACAACTTTCCGATACCACTATGGAGCTTTATTTGAATTCTTCATTTCTTTGGCAATTTGATCTTTGATTTCTTTGAATTCAACACCTTATTTGAATTGATTTTTGGTATCTTCAACTTTTTGAATTTCTTCAGAATTTTGATCTTTTGATATTTACTTTATTTGCTCCAAAATTCTTCAAACTTTTTTCGTAATTCTCTTTTTTCTTTTTTTTTCATGTAACTCACTTTTTTTTTTCCACTCAAAACCCTACATGCTTAAGCAGAGGCGCTCAACCTCAACCTTTATTGGTTAATGATAATAATTTTCCTGGATACATTTCAGGTTTAGGCTGCTAAACATATTGCATCCCTCAAACCAAGCGGGGTTGTGTTTTTGTTCCATGATTTCACTAAAATAAGGGAGGCCACAAATGCACTATAACGTATATTGGCTCAACTAAACATTTGAGTTCTCATCGGATCATTTCATACAATATTAGCAACATTATCACTAGATTTTTCTAAATTAAACTATTATTTCAAGTTTTAAAATTTTTAAATTTCCTAAATTCTAGCAATTTCATTTTTTCTCTTAATTTTAATTTACTTTTACCGATCCCCTACCCCACACTTATTTCATACAATGCCCTCATTGTATGCTAAAACGAATTAAGAACATAAAAAGGGAGAAAAAGGAACAGACTCCCCTGGGTAGTTGTGGCGAGATCGAATGGGGCTGCTACAATTCAAATATCGCCGAAAGACTAAAAACTGGAACTGCTGCCTCTGAATTTGCCGAAAAATAAAATCAAGACCGCCATCTTCAAAAATGTGGTGCAAAATATTGCAAATAAATGCAAAGTATAGTAACCATGACGTGGGAAAGTGTCGACCACGTCGTCTCGTCAAGAATGACATCCTCTACTCACGATGAAAAATCCCCCATAACATAGGAAAATGTCAACCATGTCGTGGCAGCCAGGACGATACTTCTTCCTCGCGTCGAAATAAAACTCTATAGTATGGGAACTGCTCATCCATATCATAAGAGTCAAAACATCGTAACAATGCCAATCTTCAAAACGATCGCTCACGAAATAAATATGCACCCCACACTTATGACAAATCGTGGGTCTCGACTATAATCTTCAACTCTCATACCGCTCTCTCTAGCAACAGTCGGACCTAGCTGCTGAACTTACTGCCAGCTTCCTAAGGGCGAAAATTCTGCAGAAATCTAAACAACCAAAGAGCATCAACATGGAAAACAAACTAAATCAAACTAAATCAAAGTTTAATTACATACCAAATACTAAAAACTAAACTAAACTAAAAATAACACAAAACAAATAAAACAAAATAAAAAGGATCACTCGTCATCTCCATCATCATGTGGCTGTGTCCCAGAAGTACCGGCCCCATCAAATCGTGACTGGAATGGTGGTGGAAAGGGAACCGAATACTGAAACCCCTGATGGGCAAAGAATGCGTTCAACGCATTCCCATACCACCGCTGTTGCATGTCCACATGTGCAACATACTCGCTAAGACGATCAATGCCCTGAGCCAGATAGCGCATATCAATCTCCCGCTCAGGTCCCTGCTGCGCTCCTCGAGGAGTAGGTCGACGCCGCTGGACCCGTCTCGGCTGTGGCTCGGCAGCACCCTCCTCATCTGCTCGAACTCTTAAAACACCATCACCACCCCACTCTAATACGCGCATCGACTCTAATAGCTGAAGACTCATCGGCCTCATGTCGTGAAACACCATCGATCTCGTGATCTCACGTGTCATCAATTGGTATGATCGAGCTAACCGTGTGATAAAATGCCCTCCGCATATCGGGCTATCTCCCCGAAGTCCCCTGGCCCTCCGTCCCAAGTATGCAGCTAAAGCAACTGGAAGGTTCAGGTGCCTCCCTGGAGTAACTAGTGCCCATAGGAAATACAGGTCTGTCGAAGGCACTCTCTCACTATTCTTGTGATGCGTGAGAGACATAGAAATCAACCGGTGCAACATTCGGTATGTAGTGGACCGAATCAGCCCTCCTCGAGCGGTAGATGGTGTATAAACTCCTCCCGTAATCTCGGCCCAAAATGTGTTCTCATTATAATCCGCTGGCCGTTCCGTGAGACAGTCAGCAAGGAATGCCGGGAAGTGGACACTCCTCGTCTCGTCGGCTGTGTAAATACCCACCCGAGTAGCAAGCTCTATCACGCTGCATTCCCGGCTCACTCCTCCCAGTCTGAAAGCAAAGGCTGTCCTGTCATCGAGTGGCTTCCTAGGATCATAGGAAACTGTAGCGTAGAACTCCAGCAAAAACTCCCGATATACGGGCTCCTGGATCCTGAACAAACGCGCCCATCCCTGACACACAAACAATTCCACACCACTCGCGTCCGAGTGTGTATATTGCAAAAACTCATGGATCAATGCAGCAAGTCCAGTCCTGGTAGCCAACTCCCAATCAAATGAGGGTGCAATATCAATCTCCTTTGTGAGAAGCAAGCTCAAGTTGGTGACATAACGCGCCCGGGTAGCATCGTTCAGCGTTTGCGGAAATTGTAAAAAGCGATGATCGGTCACATCCTCGGGAGGGTTGGTTCTTTGTGCCCTTCGAGCCATAATCTGCACACATTAACAAAAAAAACACAAAACCAACAAAATATGGCAGCATTAGTAGATTTTTAAACCAAAAAAAATGGGGGTGGATATGGCATTACGCTGGGCGTACATCCAGCGTACGCTGGGCGTACGTCCAGGCTTGCGATTCTGTATCCTGGTCCCAGTCCCTTTCTTGTGCTAAATTCATAATCCGTATCCAAATAACACAGCAGGGGCATCAACACAATTAATTTTTAAAAATCCCATGGTCCAAAGGTATTAGGAGAAAAATCGGGACCTCCTAAAATATTAATTTTATGAAGTCAGTCAAGAACTCGAAATCACAGGGGTACGGTCAAACACATGGGGAACCAACCTTGAGGTTCAAGGCAGTAGAAAACAAACAAAGAAAAATCGAAGCCACCCTTTAAACTTATGACCAAAAAGATAACTCAATCCCCTATTAGTCCCTGTTTTATTCAAGATTGGCAAACAGAAAAACTTCATGGGCGTACGCTTGGCGTGCGACCCCAAGCTTTAATCGATGGAGCTGGGACGGGATTTAGATGAAATTAGGTTCGAGGGTTTAGCCTATGGATCGAAATCGGTCCATTTAAGCCATAATCAAACACGAATGTGTGAAATCGACCCCTAATTTGAAAAATAAGGTGTTGAATTCAAAGAAATCAAAGATCAAATTGCCAAAGTACCCACTAATTTGAAAAATACACGAACCCTAGATTTCGAACTAAGACACAATGCAGCTTATTCTATCGATTTAACCACAAATCAAAGCCATTGAATAACCGAAAAACTTACCCGTGTGTCGAATTCAACAAGAACGAAGCACAATCGAAAGTGTTTAGGAGCTCTTAGCCGTCACAGTGCGAGTTTGAGAGAAAATTGGGAAAAGAATAAAGAAGAAGTCAAAGGGTCAAAAGATATACCTGGTCGCTGATGTACGCGGGGCGTAACCCCATCCCCCTGAAATGTTCATTCGCGATTCGGGGCTCATTACGCATGGCGTAATTAAACTTACGCGGGGCGTAGTTTTGAAAATTTCCTTTTTCTTTAATTTAACTTCCTTTTCTTTTTAATTATTTAATCTAGGGGACTTAAAACTTATTTATTTTTTCCTTTTTAATTTCTTAAGCTAATGATGACTTCACGATGAGTGATAAAAAAAATTGAGATGTCATAATCACTTATCTTTGTCAAGATCAAACCACAATGGTTGATCAAAAACCTTTGCACGCAAGAATTGGTTTGCGAAAACACCCGCTTTCGGGACCCGTTAGAATATTTCCCTTGTTTTCCTTGCACCTTTAACTAAAAGCGGAACAAGAAGTGACCTAACTAGTCAAGAACAGCAAGAGCTCGGTCTTCCACTTAACCACCACAATACGCCTTGCTATACTACGCATCATGGATTGAGTTGGACAAATCAACAAAGTAGTAGGCTAAGCAGGTCAAGAATTCCCTAGTCGCTTTCATTCCCGAAACCCATGCAAAAAGTAAAGTCAAGCAATGTGTACAATCCCAAATTCCTGCAAAATAAAAACAAGAACCTTCCCGACAAGTGAAATGATATCATCGAAAATCAAACTAAAAATAAAAACTAACTAAAAACTAACTAAAAACAAATAACAAATAATCAAATAAAATAAATTAATGACAAGCCGTTCCCCGGCAACGGCGCCAAAAACTTGATGTGCACAAAAGTACCCACTAATTTTAATATTTATAACCTAACAAACTTAGACTATCTATGCACTTATAGGCAGTGTACCTAGTCAGATTACAGTATAGCTTAGGTAAGTCGGGTGTCGATCACAGGGAACGGTGGATTAATTTAATATATTTGATTATAGGTTACAGGTTACACAAAAATAATAAAATGGTTTAATAAATCTCAAATTGGCAAATAACAACTCTTGATAAACTAACAGGAAAGCAAATCTCTTCAGGTACTTTGGTTTAGATAAATTACACCTTAAAACATAGACAATTGCATACACAAATTTATTTATTCAATGTTCACCGATTCCTAAAATGATTAGATTCGCGTTCACTATAACTAATCCTTTAGCAAACAAGTCAATTCAAACAGTGATCAGTTGATTAAACTAACATGCTTCCTAGTGTTCAGTTCGTATCAAGCAAGACTTGTAAATATAGTTAATCAATGTAGACATTTAATCAACCTCTTGTTGATGGTCATCAAACAAGGCTCACACATTAACTTACTTATTCTCAAGTTAATTCTAGTTTCACATTCGTTATTTCTAGTCTTATAATCTTGATGGTCATCAAAAATCATAAGACACAAGCAAATCAAGCAGATGTTCAAGCAACTCAATTCACTTAACAATTAACAGAAAATAATCATCATTAACACATAAGGATCTTTAAACAAGCTTGGCAAGATAAATTAAACACAAATAAACTATTTAATATAGCAATTAGTCTAATAATCAAAGCTTCATTCAATCATAAACACAAAGTAAAAGGTTTTTACACCTAAATCAGAAACTAAATACAGAAAAGTACCACAATAGAATGCTAAACATGGTCACGTCAGCAAACCATATGATAATCAACATGTATCCGCTCTCCAATCCTTCCGATCTCCGCTTCCGTTAGCTTAACGGCCTTCCGGCCGCCTTCTAGACCCTCAAAACGGCTTAACAGAAGTTAATTGTCGACTAAATTAGGTTAGAAGTCGAATCCCCTTCTCTGGTTAGCTAAAAATCGACATTTATAATTTTTGTGGCCGACCTAAGTACGCTGGGCGTACTTAGAATTACGCGGCGCGTACTCAAGATAATCACGCGATCAAGTCTATCCGGTGCAAAGGTGTACGCGGCGCGTACTATTTACTTACGCGGGGCGTACTCACTTTTTCAGCAATTTTGATTTCTTTTAGCTTCTAAGCCCGGTTCCCGATTCAGTCTTTTCTTTTGTGCTTCATCGACAACAATTAGCTGCAAAACATAATTCAAAGTATTATGAGTACTTTTTAGTTCTAAAATAGAATAAATAAGGCCAAAATATTAAGATAAAGTGTATAAAAATATATATAAAAATACACATATCAAGTAGTCACATTTGTATTAAGTAAATGGAATATACATCTTTTTCACATCAATCAAGAATTATTCAGCCAATCATTCTCTCTAACATTCTTATTAATCTTGAATATTTTTACATTGTTCATACTTAATCTTTTTTATACTTTTGAGTAGTTTGTTGAGACTCTTAATTTCGAGACAAGACTGGTTTACCAGAATTGACTGGATCCCCATTATTAGCAGATATTGATCTCAAGTTAATTCAAGGTTTGAGTTCTCAAACATTTCCCGTGCATGCCGTTTAGTATTTATAATTGGTATCATAGCCTAAGTGGTTGTCTTTTGAATCCATAAGAACATATTATAGTTGGTTGAAGATTACCTTTGTATATCAATCATTTATGTGTTCAGGATAAAAGTTTGTATATATACCACTTCAGCTCTAATATCTTAAATTCAATGGCTACTTCTAATCAATCTCATAAAATATACTCAATGCAAATAGCAAATAGTGTGGGTTGCCCAACGCACGCCCCATTGCTAGTTGTTGACATGCATGATCACTGGAAAGTTAGAATGGAGAGATTTATACTTGGTAAAGAAAAAGGAGATGGAATATGGAGATTAGTGAAAGAAGGTCCTCATGTTCCAGTAAGACAAGTGGTTAGAGATTTTGTTTCCACTCTTATGGGCCAAGAGGAGGCTCGACATGTACCACTGCTGCAACACACATCGAGAAGCTTCATGCAGATCAAATCGCCTTCTGTGAAATAGTTTTAGGTGTACCCCCATATCTCTTTGAGCACATTAATTTATGCAAATCTGTTAAAGAAATTTGGGATACACTACAAGATTTGTTTGAAGGTTCAAAGAACATGAAGGATAAGCGTTTGACATCTGTTGTAAATGAGTTCAACACCTTCACTATAACTCATGGTGAATTTGTAGCCTCTGCATCAAATCGATATAGGATCATGGTGAACAACATAACGGCACATGGAGTAGTCTGAACTCCACTCGTGTGCAAACTCAAGTTCATCAACAATCTTGGAAAAGGATGGGGAAATATCAAGTCATGTCTTCAAAGTAATTGATATCTAAAGAAACTGAAGCTTTGTCAGTTGTTTGATGAACTGCAAGGTCATGAATCCAAAGTTGCTCAAATGTTGAGAGAACTTGTAGCACCTGGTTCTTGGTATGTATTATGTTACTAAATCTTCATTTATTTTTTCATTTTTGGCCTTGGACTCGGCGAGTCGAAGGGCTGACTCGCCGAGTAGAAGCGGGATGAGGCATGGGGTTTAAGTTGCAGACTCGGCGAGTCGAGTCCCGGACTCGATGAGTAGAGACAGGTATGAGGTCTGATGGAAGGATAGGGACTCGGCGAGTTGGCGAGCCAACTTGGCGAGTCAGGTCAACTAGAAGTTGACTTTGACTTTGACTTGATCAAGGGGTAACGTGGTCATTTTACCCTAAGGGTAGATGTCAGTTTCTAACTAAGTGTTTTGTGGGAATTATAGCCGGAGGATTTCCGGAGCAGCAGCGGCAGCAGTCAGAGGATTCCCGCACAGTTTAGCAGCTATGAGGTGAGTTACCTTCCAGTAGGGGTGGGTCTAAGGCCACAATGCCAGCCCACCATTGAGGAGTATTTAGAAGATAATTGTCTTTGTGATAAGTTATCATGGTCTGGTATGCGTTTGGTTATGAGTTATATCTGTATGCTATGTTACACGATAGGGATAGTTTCCCTGATAGTGGTCCTTAGGACCGAGGGGTAGGTCAGTACCCGGATATGTCTGAATGTGTGCTTATATCTTGCTATTGTATGCTAGTGGTAGGGGTGGAATAGTCCCCAGTTACCGGTTGAAAGATACCGATGACGATTACCGGTTGAAAGATACCGATGATGATTATCGGTTGAAAGATACCGATGATGATTACCAGTTGAAAGATACCGATGGTATTGTATGGTATGTGGTATGATGGGGGAACTCACTAAGCTTTGTGCTTACGGTTTCAGCTTTTGGTTTCAGGTACCTCTTCGTCTAAGGGGAAGGAGTCGGCGGCGTAGCATGGCATCACACACACACACATATGATTTTTCCGCATGGTGTTTTCTGGGATTGTACTCTGATATGACATTTGTTCGTGGTTGTGGGTTTCAATTATGATACTTGGTTTTGAGATGTCATGTTTATACAATACTTTCTAATGAATGTTTTATGAATTAATTAATCAAAAACGAAATTTTTGGGATGTTACAAGTTGGTATCAGAGCCCTGGTTTGAGGGATTCGGACACGCCCTCGGGGGTGTCTGGACTCAAACTGAGGGGCTAGAAGATTTTTACAATAAAATGGTTTTCTAAAAATCTAAACTAAATGATCTTACGAAAGACAAGGTGTGTGATGCATGCGACCGGCCGAGCTCAAGTAAGTTTTCCCCAAGATACCCATACATGTTATGTTATGCTATATGGCTTGATTAAGAATTGCATGCTAGAATAGGACTAAGGATCTAGGAAGCCGCCTTGAGTGCCTGATATATGATTCTGATAATCGCATGCTAGTTAGGGCTAAGGATATAGGAGGATGCCTTATATGCCTATTGTATGAGTTGTATGTTAGGGCTGTTTAGTCAGCAGTAGGATGGCATGTATAGGTTATGCCTGATTTGGTTACTCGATGCACGAATACTGCTCGCTTTGTGCTATGGGGGTTCTGGCTATTTCCAACTAACGAAGGAGCGGATATGTAACAGTACCTACAAGTTAGTTAGGGGGAAATGGTAGGGGCTCCTGTGCAGCTGATGGCGGAGAGTAGGTCGGAGAGTGCTCTAGGGAAGCCTAGGATGAGGTTAGTGGAAAGGCGTATCGGTAAAGGGACCTGGTGAAGTCGAAGCAATCCTTGAGGAAAGCACGGGTAGATGTGGAAGGTAGTATGGGCCCATACTACTGAAAGCAGAGGACCCGTACTCGAACCAAGGAGGGACTAAATGAAATCGAGAACCTTGGAGAGTGTGTTAGATCTCTCGAGTATATGTATGATCCTGACTTTTATGCGAGTGTTTTCAGTATCGTGACCACACGACTTGGAGCAGGAGGTTCCGGATCCGGATCAGGATCAGGCTCAGGTTCGGGATCCGATCAGGTTGATGTTGGGCTACGTGAGTTCATCGCGTCTGAGATCACGAAAGGCATCCTTGAGTCGACCCCTATCATCTACGGGTCGATCAAGGAGGGGATTGTTGAGCTGATGGAGGCTCGTCTCCTATCATTCAGGAGTGATATGGCGTCTAGCCAGATGGGTGCACGCACACTGTCCTCTAAGGACTTTCGGGGAAGTGGTGCGCCGGATTTCCATGGTGTGAAAGACCCCATTGCTGCTAGGAGATGGATCGCAGATATTGAGTCTGCGCAGCTGATGAGCTTCTGCCCAGAGGGTTCGAAGGTGCGATATGCAGCAGGATGCTTGCGAGACAGGGCTCGGGGTTGGTGGGAGTATGTTGGTGACTCATTGATAGCCTCGGCTGTTGAGGCTATGACTTGGTCGGACTTTGTGAACAGATTCAGGGCGGAGTTTGCGCCAGCTATGGAGCTTCAGCGGCTGGCCAGGGAGTTTTTAGATATGAGGCAGACTACGGAGACTGTGGCGGAGATCACCGCCAAGTTCCGGGAGAGGGCATTGTTGGTGCCCCAATATGCGGGTAACGAGGATATGAGGAGGACCCGCTACCATGACATGCTACGAGCTGACATTGGCGAGCATGTTAGTTTTTCGACTTGCCCTACCTTGGATTCCATGATTGCCAGGGCTAGGGAGAGGGAGATTGATTTGGAGCACGTCCTGAAGAGGAAGGCAGTGGAAGGGCT
This sequence comes from Lactuca serriola, assembly GCF_051521515.1. NCBI lineage: Eukaryota > Viridiplantae > Streptophyta > Magnoliopsida > Asterales > Asteraceae > Lactuca > Lactuca serriola. The sequence continues at coordinate 195,194,661 of NC_136414.1, read as the reverse complement.
GACGACTGCGGCTTCGGGGAAGAAGCCCAAGGGATCTGATGGTAGGCCGAAAGGACAGGCAGGACGGGACCGCTGTGGGAAATGTGGTCGGTCACACGAGGGAGCTTGTCGCACTAGGCCGGGTTCAGGCTGCTATAAGTGTGGCAAGGTGGGGCATTTTGGCAGGGATTGTACTGCCCCCGCCCCTGCGGTACAGATGACAGACCTGATTTGCTTCCATTGCAATCAGATGGGCCATAAAAGGGCCAAGCAGCGTGAGCAGCAGTGCCAGCGGCAGCGCCGGTCTCAGCGACGGCGCGGGTTACAGATGGCCGGAAGTTCAAGACAGAGGTTCCAGTGGTGCGGAGCCGAGCATTTCAGCTGACAGCCGAGGAGGCACGCGTTGCACCTGATGTGGTGACGGGTATGATTCTTTCCCTCTGATCTTCTTTTTGTTGTGATTGTGTTATTGACATGTGCTCGGTTTAGGATCGTTCCATATGAACGGCATCCCAGTTCTGGTGTTGTTTGACTCGGGTGCTACCCGATCATTTGTGTCTGTTGCGCTTAGCAAGAGATTTTCCGAGTCTTCGGGCATGTTGGATTGCCCTCTAGAGATAGAGATTGCAGACGACCGTTCGGTGCGGGCATCGACGGTATTTCGAGAATGTGTGCTAAGGTTATTTGAGGAGCGCTACTTGGTAGACTTGGTTCCCATTCCATTGCGTGGGAACAAAGTGATTATAGGCATGGATTGGCTCAGCCCTAATAGGGCAGTGATCGACTGCGCGCAGCAGTTGGTGCGGGTCAGGACCCCAAGTAGGGGAGAGTTAGTGATTCAGGGCGAGAGGCCACAGCGAGGACCAGGTTTATGTTCAGTAGCGAGAGCTAGGCGTTACCTTCAGTAGGGTTGCGCAGGTTATGTCGCGTATGTTATGGATACCCGGGAAACGGGTAGGGAAAAGGTGGACGATATACCTGTGGTACGGGATTTTGCGGACGTATTCCCCGAGGAATTGCCTAGGATACCTCCGGAACAACAGGTGGAATTCAGGATCGACCTAGTTCCTGGTGCGGATCCGATAGCAAAGACACCGTATCGGTTGGCTCCTCCTGAGATGCAGGAGTTGTCTACACAGCTGCAGGAGCTGTTAGACAAGGGTTTCATTAGACCGAGCAGTTCACCCTAGGGAGCCCCGATTCTATTTGTGAGGAAGAAGGACGGGTCGCATCGGATGTGTATAGATTATCAGGAGCTGAAAAAGGTAACGGTGAAGAACCGCTACCCACTCCCGAGGATTGATGACCTCTTTGACCAGCTTCAGGGAGCATCTTGGTTCTCCAAGATTGATTTGCGATCAGGGTATCATCAGATGAGGGTCAGAGAGGAGGATGTGCAGAAGACTGCGTTTCGGACACGTTATGGCCACTATGAGTTTGTGGTGATGCATTTCGGGCTTACCAATGCTCCTGCCGCGCTCATGGATCTCATGAACCGCGTGTGTAGACCGATGTTAGATCGGTCTGTGATAGTATTTATTGATGACATCTTGGTTTATTCCAAGACGCAGGAGCAGCATGAGGAGCATCTGTGGGAGGTTCTGGAGACTTTGAGGAGGGAGAACTTGTATGCTAAGTTCTCCAAGTGTGAGTTCTGGTTGCGCGAGGTACAGTTTCTTGGGCACCTTGTCAACCAGAATGGGATTTCGGTAGATCCGGCCAAGGTAGAGGTCGTGATGAATTGGGAGGTTCCGAGGTCTCCATCTGAGATTCGGAGCTTTCTAGGTTTGGCAGGCTACTATCGGAGATTCATTCAGGACTTCTCCAAGATAGCGGTTCCGCTCACCCGACTGACTAAGAAGTCGGTGTTGTATCACTGGGGGCCTGAGTAGCAGGCCGCATTTGAGACGCTGAGACAGAGATTGTGCGAGGCGCCAGTTTTAGCCCTGTCAGAGGGCATGGAGGATTTTGTTGTGTACTGCGATGCATCCATCACAGGATTGGGGGCGGTATTGATGCAGAGAGGGCATGTCATCGCCTACGTGTCGAGGCAGCTCAAGCCTCACGAGGCGAACTACCCAACGCATGGATTGGAGTTGGGGGCTGTTGTGTTCGCCCTCAAGATTTGGCGTCAATACCTCTATGGGGTTCGTTGTACGATTTACACGGACCACAAGAGTTTGAGGTATCTCATGGACCAGCCAAATCTGAATATGAAGCAGCGTCGGTGGCTTGATGTGGTGAAGGATTATGATTGTGAGATCCTCTACCATCCAGGGAAGGCCAATGTCGTGGCCGATGCGCTTAGCCGCAAGGCAGCACTGTTGGGAATAAAACCCTAATTGAGATTTGATGAACAAGATGCGGAAAATAAGAACAAACACAAATATGAAGATTATGTCGAATGATCACTCGATTTATTCAAATATGAGGAATAAATTACACTTCCAGCATAGACTAAAGAATCTAACACTACATAAGAAACCTCACAACGTGGCGGCTACATTTTGCCTCACTCTTAACCCTAATTGTGAATAATACATGACTATTTATAGGGAAAAGACAAGTCTTGGGCTTTTAACCTAGAATTCATCAAAGGGGCCCATTGTCATCATCCATGGAGTGCTTTGAAACCCTACAATCTCCCCCTCAAAGTATGGAATGGATGACAATGCTTTAACTTCCAAAACAAGCATCTAGCAAATAAAAAGATCTGCAATGAGGAATATATGAAGCAATCCACGAATCTTGATTCTTCAATAGTCTTCAAACACGGGCTCTAGGATATATAAATCAAGCACTGAAGTAATGTCTTTAAACTTCATTTTCGAATGTAATCCCAAAAAATCTTCATGAAAACCAAACCCGCCATGAAAACCCACTTTAGAACAAAGAAACCGAATCACTTCTTGTCTTTGAAGAGCTCCCCCTCCAAGTCACAATGATCTTCAAATAAGATAATGATATAAGCCATCAAAAAAATATCATGTAACAACCAAAACTTTAAGATTCGTAATGTCGCTTGATCGAGAAAATACTAGAATTCGGGGATATAACAAGTCCTTAGCAGAGCTCGATAAAGAACTTCCGCTGTAAAGGATATTTCTCTGTAAAAGCTTTAGCAGAGCTCGATGAAGAACTTCCGCTGTAAAAGCTATCTTCATAATTCTACCACTAGCTTTATCAAAAATCTTCAAATTTGAAAAGTTACAAATATGTGACTTTCTGAACCACCAAGACTTTATGAAATCTTTATTTTTCTGTTCACGAAAAAATATGTGCATTAAAAAATCCAAAATTGTTCACCAGCCCTCAAATACGCAAACTTTTTTTGAAAAATGGGCTGAAACTGTCCCTTTTCTGAAATTCAGGGGACAAAATTAATAATTATGCACCATATTCTCCTTTATATGTAACAAAATCTGGAATGGTCCAAGAACGCCAAACTTTGAAAACAAAACAAGGATCAAAAGTGTCAAATCATTGAAGTTTCAGGGACCAATAACGTAACTTGATATCTTCATCCCCAATAAAACGTCTGATTAAAAAGAACCACTAGAACGGTGAATCAAATTATCGTTCGCGTACGAAACCTCAAGCCCAATTCCAATCAACCAATAACATCGTTCGATCCTTTCATTCTGTTCCTGATGTTCGTGCCTACTGGGACTCCGAATCCGAGTCCAATAGTGTCACCGTTCGTTCCAAATACACCCAAATCACAGTCAACTTTGACCTTTCGTTTTAGCCCATTGTTCATCCCAATGAGATTCGATTTCAATCGTTCGCAAGTGAGATTTTCAAACCAATTTTGATTTTCATTCATTCGTAGGAACTAATCATTCTCTCGTTCTTCATCACAATCCTTCTTGTGCCGATTGAGATTGTTTTGCTAAATACGATTCTGAGACCAAGCTCTAAACTTAACATTAACACTTTATCAACTTAAGTTCTGATTTCGATTGAGATATCTTCAATTCTGAAACCATTTGCAAGGTTTGATTTTGTGTAAATTGCGATTAACACCTTCTGTTCCGATCAATATCAAACACGACACTAATTCAGATTTGAGCAAATAAACCGATTCACATGATATCAATATTAAGAAAAAATTCAAATACTTGATAAACACCAGATTGATTTTCACAAATCGATTTCCAGATCAAATCCACTTCCAATTAAATTCATCACCATCTTCATCTGTTCTTTATCAGACTCTTCAAACTCAAAACATCGAATGACAATTCTAAATTCCAAGATCACAATCGACCATAATAACAAAAGGTGATTCATGTTCAAGAGTGTCCAGAAAAATCATCATTAATCAACAAACAAAGTCGATTTTGGAACATGACAGATTAGATCGACTCAATTCAAACATATAATCGAATTACAAAATCAAAATCGATTTTGAGAATGATAATTTTCAGAAATTTTGACTCAAGAACAGAAATCGATTAATAAATCAAATAAGCATAGTGAATCAAAATATAAGAATGAATCGCTTAATTTGAACAAAAGATTTCGAGATACAAGATGATTCGACTTGCGTGATACGATTTCAAAGAACCATATGTGGGCTAAACCACTGAGCAGTAATCAAGAACTATGGGCTCAAGAATGGAACGAATGAACAGTGAGAAAAATAATAAGGATCGGCTGAATGCATAGTGATTATATCAAGAATATGGATAAAAAACAATTCGGCTAGACGATTTGGTTTAGGGTAAGAAAGCATATCAGATCCAAAAACAAATTAAGAATGAAAAGAGACTTGGATCGAAATTATACCCGGATAAACAGTAGAAAACTTCATAAATATTCATGAACACTAGCTCGAACAAAAATCTTGATTCCAAAACGCCAAAACACCAATAAATCTTCAATAACTTGTGCAGAAAATCATCAAATCAAGAACCGATACTTCAAAAATCAATAGATTTTCAAAGACCCGCTCTGATACCACTTGTTGGGAATAAAACCCTAATTGAGATTTGATGAACAAGATGCGGAAAATAAGAACAAACACAAATATGAAGATTATGTCGAATGATCACTCGATTTATTCAAATATGAGGAATAAATTACACTTCCAGCATAGACTAAAGAATCTAACACTACATAAGAAACCTCACAACGTGGCGGCTACATTTTGCCTCACTTTTAACCCTAATTGTGAATAATACATGACTATTTATAAGGAAAAGACAAGTCTTGGGCTTTTAACCTAGAATTCATCAAAGGGGCCCATTGTCATCATCCATGGAGTGCTTTGAAACCCTACAAGCACCGATCAGGGATATCTGTCTAAGGATAACAGTGGTGACTCCGCTTCTGGAGCGGATCCGGGAGGCTCAACAGGAGGCTATGAAGGAGGAACATCGGAAGAGTGAGCGGATTGTGGGGCAGGTTTCCTCTTTCGACTATGATAGCCAAGGGTTATTGACTCTTCACCGTAGGGTGTGGGTCCCTTATAATGGAGGAGTGCGCCAAGTCCTGATGAAGGAGGCGCACAAATCTCGATTCTCAATTCATCTCGGGGCGACGAAGATGTATAGGGATCTTCATCTGGACTATTGGTGGCCCTGCATGAAGCGGGATGTGGCATGGTACGTGGAGTGGTGCTTGACCTGCAGGAAGGTCAAGGCCGAGCATCAGAGACCTCACGGCAAGATGCAGCCGTTGGATATCCCGCTGTGGAAATGGGAGGATATTGCGATGGATTTTATCACGAAGCTTCCCAGGACCGCGCGGAGGATGGATTCGATATGGGTCATCATGGATCGATTGACCAAGAGCGCCCACTTTATTCCAATTCAGGAGAGCATCTCGGCCGAGAAATTGGCTGATATCTATATTAGGGAGGTGGTGGCGCGACACGGAGTGCCAATTTCGGTGATTTCAGACAGAGACTTGCGGTTTACTTCCAGGTTTTGGAAGAGGCTTCATGATGATCTGGGTACTCGTCTGCATTTTAGCACCGCTTTTCACCCGTAGACGGATGGCCAGAGCGAGCGGACCATCCAGACTCTGGAGGATATGCTGCGGGCATGTGTTTTAGATTTCGGAGGTGGCTGGGATACCTACCTCCCGTTAGCGGAATTCTCGTATAATAACAGCTATCATGCGAGTATCAATTGTCCTCCCTTCGATATGTTGTATGGGAGGAGGTGCAAGACCCCGATATGTTGGGGCGAGGTCGGCCAGAGAGTCATGGGGAGCACTGAAGTAGTGCTCGCGATGACAGGGAAGATTCAACAGGTCCGGAGCAGGCTTCAGATTGCTCAGAGTCGGTAGAAAAGTTATGTCGATAAGCGTCGATCAGACCTAGAATTCCAGGTCGGAGATATGGTTCTCCTGAAGGTGTCGCCATGGAAGGGCGCCATCCGATTCAGGAAGCGGGGCAAGTTGGGCCCAAGGTATATCGGACCGTTCAGAGTTGTAGCCCGGGTGGGCAAGGTGGCGTAACGGATGGATCTGCCAGCCGAACTCAATCAGATCCATAGCACCTTCCACGTCTCTCAGCTACGGAAGTGCCTAGTGGACGATACGACGGTGGTACCCTTGGAGGACATTCAGGTTGATGGCAGCCTGAATTACATCGAGCGGCCTTTAGCGATCCTTGACCGGAAGTCGAAGGATCTGAGGAACAAAAGAGTAGAACTCGTGAAGGTGCAATGGCAGCACCGGAAGGGGTCGGAGTGGACTTGGGAACCGGTGAGTGAGATGATGGAGCACTACCCCGAGCTGTTTCAGGATCGAGCGGCAGACTTCGAGGACGAAGTCTAAAATAAGTGGGGGGATTTGTAGCACCTGGTTCTTGGTACGTATTCTGCTATTAAATCTTCATTTATTTTTGCATTTTTGGCCTTGGACTCGACGAGTCGAAGGGCTGACTCGCCGAGTAGAAGTGGGATGAGGCGTGGGGTTTAAGCTACGGACTCGGCGAGTCGAGTCCCGGACTCGACGAGTAGAGACAGGTATGAGGTCTGATGGAAGGATATGGACTCGGCGAGTTGGCGAACCAACTCGGCGAGTCAGGTCAACTGGAAGTTGACTTTGACTTTGACTTGGTCAAGGGGTAACATGGTCATTTTACCCTAAGGGTAGATGTCGGTTTCTGACTAAGTGTTTTGTGGGAATTATAGTTGGAGGATTTCCGGAGCAGCAGCAGCAGCAGTCAGAGGATTCCCACACAATTCAGCAGCTACGAGGTGAGTTACCTTCCAGTAGGGGTGGGTCTAAGGCCACAATGTCGTCCCACCATTGAGGAGTATTTAGAAGATAATTGTCTTTGTGATAAGTTATCTTGGTCTGGTATGCGTTTGGTTATGAGTTATATATGTATGCTATGTTACACGATAGGGATAGTTTCCCTGATATTGGTCCTTAGGACCGAGGGGTAGGTCAGTACTCGGATATGTCTGAATGTGTGCTTATATCTAGCTATTGTATGCTAGTGGTAGGGGTGGAATAGTCCCCAGTTACCGGTTGAAAGATACCGATGACGATTACCGGTTGAAAGATACCGATGATGATTACCGATTGAAAGATACCAATGGTATTATATGGTATGTGGTATGATGGGGGAACTCACTAAGCTTTGTGCTTACGGTTTCAGTTTTTAGTTTCAGGTACCTCTTCGTATAAGGGGAAGGAGCCGGTGGCGTAGCATGGCATCACACACACACACATATGATTTTTCTGCATGGTGTTTTTTGGGATTGTACTCTGATATGACATTTGTTCGTGGTTGTGGGTTTCAATTATGATACTTGGTTTTGAAATGTCGTGTTTATACAACACTTTCTAATGAATGTTTTATGAATTAATTATTCAAAAATGAAATTTTTGGGCTTGAATTTTGGGATGTTACAGAACTTTCAGGAGATCCTCTCGCTTTAGTTAGTTCGGTCAATCCATTAATTTCGAACTCACCTGTTTCGTAACCTTTTGGAGTCATCCCACCTGTTCAACCTACACCACCTATTACACCAACCTCTCTAGTTCCGAACTTTCCATTTGAAGAAAACCTTGATCCAGACTCTGCTGATTCTGAGCTTCGTTTCCAACATGATTTTGCACTTCTATCTATGAAATACAGACGCCCATGTAATCCTAGTCAAAAACCTACTCAAACCTGATTTCAAGCAAATTGTCTCTCGTCGGAAAACATCCTCTTCTGTTTTTATTGCTACGTCGGATGGCAAAAATTTAATATTGCAACAATTTCCAAAATCAAATGTGCCTATGGATGCAATGAACTGAGAAAAACATGTTTGGAACACTGATGTTCAGAAACCTTCTAAAGGTTCAAAACAAAAGTTTGATTGGAAAGTAAAAGTGTATGAAAACTTAATTCAAACACCTCTGAACACAGTTCTTCCAGCAACATCTCGGAAAAATCTTCTTCTGAAGAAAGTTGTGCCTAAATAACCAATGGTTGAATATGACTTATTGATAAATGAAAGGACTCTGACATTTTACGTCTTTCCAAAAGAATCTCGGAAAAAGCATTATGAGATACCAGTTGTTCAGAAATCTCAAACCAAGTCCAAAGCCTTGCTAAAGTCTCTAAATCTAACTTGGAGCCTAAAAACTCCAAAACTCACTGATTTTGCTGGTTTTCTATGCTTCAGAACAAGATACAATATGGTATATTGATAGTGATTGTTCCATGCACATGACTGGGTAGAAAGATTTTCAGCGTGATCTCAAACTTTCTCCAAATGTTGGTTACGTTACTTATGGAAATAATTTAAACTCTCAAATTCGAGGTTATAGCATCCTGACCAACAGGAATTTTAATGTCTCAAATATGGCCTATGTATCCGATCTTAAGCATAATCTGATCAGTGTGGCTCAACTTACTGATGCAAATCGAAGATTTGAATTTTTCAAGAATCATAGCTACGTTATGACAGAAGACTGAAAAGAATGTCTCATCAAGTCTAATCGCATTAAAAACATGTATCCTCTGAACATCAACATGGTCACTGGAAAGCCTCAACTTTGTCTTCTATCAAAAGTTGTTCCTGACGTCGGTTGTATATGGCATCGGAGGCTTGCTCATCTTAACTTCTGATACATGAATGATCTGGTGTCTGGTAAAATGGTTTGAAGTTTGCCTCTCTTCAATTTTAAAACGATCATCTTCACTTTCCAATCAAACTTTTGTTTTGAACCTTTAGAAGGGTTCTGAACATTTGTGTTCCTAGCATCTTTTTCTCAGTTCATAGCATCCATAAGCACATTTGACTTTGGAAATTGTTGCAATCTTAAATTTTTGCCATCTGACATAGCAATAAAAACAGAAGAGGATGTTTTCCGACGAGAGACAGTTTTATTGGATAAGGTCTCAGCGATAACATTTCTCACATTTGTGACAGATGTATTGAGAATGTATAATATTATAGTGTATAAGGGTTCAATTTTAACTTTTAAAATTCTAGGGGTTGGAACTAAAGTTTACTAGATGACTTTACATGTTCCAAAACTTGAGGGCAAGTTTTGTAACTTTACAAAAAATTTCAATTCATAACTTATGAGTTATTGTTTATTAAAAATGAATACTCTTCATTTTTTGTAACTTATGTTTTCTTTTAACGGATTTATTACAAAGTGACTTTTGGTTATCCATAACTTCAGGACAAGTTATGGACTCCATTAAAACACATCATGATCATGAATTAACTACCAATCAATAGCACATAATTCCTATGATCTTGCAAGAACTCATAAGAACATGAATATTCATATCAAAATTTCAAGAACATATGAGCACATACAAACATAGAATTTTAATATTAGCCATTGTAAATGGATTAGAACAACCATTACACCATCTAAAACAAGTTTTAAAACACCAAAACAGTTTAGGGTAATGTTTCTAGTCCATTTCCAGCAGCAAAAATCAAAAATCTGCACTCTGCCTGGCCAACTCGTCGAGTACAGGAACTGACTCGCCGAGTTGGTTGAAGATACACTTGGACTCGTTGACTCCCCCCATGGACTTGGCGAGTCCCCTGTGCAGACAGCAAGAATTTCTACTTTTTCAGCTATTTTGCATCAAGTATCAAACAAACAAGCCTAGGTTCTGATACCACAGAAGGGTTTTGAGCATTCTAACACTCCTAAGCTGTTCATGCAACCCTAGAAACCTTGGATCTATGTTTGACTAAGATACATTCCAAATTGTTATTCCAAGGTTCATAATCCTATCTAGCATACATGGGGAACTTTTAAACATAAAAGTTAGCTAGAAAAACATACCTTGTAGTAGATTGGATTCCTTGAAAACCTTGTGAGCCTAGCACCCCAAGTGTGATGCCTCAAATGTCTCACACAACACCAAATGCTATTGGAATGACTTGAGAGAAATGCAGAACACTTCTAAAATTGGCTTGCCCTCTCTATTCTTTCTAGTGACCGATTTTGGTGAGCTTCATGTTACTTATATAGTGTGTTACAATTAGGGTTACACCATGTAAACCCTAATGTGACATGACTCTTCATTTCCGTGATCCATGGGTTTACACCTCCATAGAGCATCCATGGAGCATCCTATGGGTCTTAGCCCAACTTGATAATCCATGGAGCATTTAGCTCACTATACAAGTATGGATGATTTACACAATCAATCCATATATTTAATTAGTCACCTTTTTGATCACTTAATTAATTCTAAATTAATTCTTGATCAATATTAATTAAATAATATTATTAATATATTAGAACTTATAATATATTAATAAACCATAAGTGTTATTTCTCTTATTTTAGTCTATCCAAATGCATGATGCCATGCAACCCAAATGGACCATGCCAAACCAGGTCAAGTACATACCAGAAATAGTTATGGACTTAGACACCTTATCCAACAGAGCAATCATACACACAAGTGGCAGCTACAACGGCTCCTCACACTGAACACATTCAAACCAACCATAATCACTATCTAGGGTAATAACCCACAAATAAAGTTCCAAATCATAAACCCTCTCACAAAGGGTAAAAGACACTTTTACCCTTTGTACTTCGGGCCCAACAAGCTATGACCCAAAGCCCAAACTAGACCAAGGCCCAAAATAACCCAAATGGGCTTTAGGTGAGTACTTCATGCGTACACCTTGTGTATGCCTAGCATATTGAACCTTCATCGAATGGGTACACGGGCTAAACCCGTTACGTCGTACATACCTAGAGGGTACACCTAGCGTACTCGCCAACTGCCCATATTTTCTTTTAAGCTCTTAATGTTTAAAGATCTTTCATCCAACTCAGAGATCTTAACCTCAGGAATGTTTTAACTAATAAATTCGACAACTTAATGCCTTTTCATGGCTCAATGAGGCACAAATTCAAACCCTAAGTCCAAAGTACACTCTAATGTCCAAAATCTCATGTCTGGATGAATGGGAGTGTCCAAGCTCCCATTTTTATGACTTCATCAACTTAGAAATGACCAGAAATGACACTCATGACATTTAGAGTAACCTATACCTCAAAAATCCAAATCTTAGGACCAAAAGCATAACATAACATGGACCAATTCTAGATCTAGAAAAAGAAACATAAAGGTACAAGCTTTATACCTTCTGAAGCTTGCAAGGATGATTAAAGTTCTGGATCTAGGAGCTTGAGCTTCACCAAGCTTCAATGGTGGACTTCTTCTTCTTCTAAGAGTACCAAAAACCCTCAAAAACACTCAACGGTCACAAACTTTCACAAATGGGGGCTAGGGTTTCAAATAATAGCTTTGGGTGAAAGGAGGTTGAGCATGAAGAGGCCATAAGGGTACATAAGGTGTTTAAATAGGGCCTCAACCCTAAAAAATTAGGGTTTCCCACTAGCATGAGTACGCCCTCGTACCCATATGTACGCCCAGTGTACTCAAAGAAACTTGTGTCCCTTGTTAATGAGTTACACCATGTGTAAGGACTAGATTTGCAAAAATATTTAAGTTAAGCCATAAATTTTAAAGGTTCCTAAAAGACGAGCGTTACAAATTACAAACACCACATGTACATATTGCTCACATGAGGAAGAAGATGTTGGGAATATTTTGATTCGGTGTCCATTGTTGGTTACAGTATGGGAATGGATCTTCAAATGGTGTAATATTCCTGACCCACAATTTGACACCATTAGATAACTCATCATTTTCGCGAATAACTGGGGAAGATGCCCAAATAAGAGAAATAATGTCATAAGTGTATGCAATGGTACTATATGGTTGATATGGAAATCAATATGTTATTGGGTATTTAAAAACATTTGTATTGCTCTAACTAAGATAGCAGACAATGTCAAATACCTAGTGTATATGTGGGTAAAACATAGGAGATCATATTGTCATTATAAGTGGGTTAAATGGTATGTATGTGTACTTAGATGTTTATAAAATCAAAAAACTATGATGTAATCTTCTTTTCCCTGTTTTCTTCTTGCTCGGCGATGGCCTTCTATAATATATTTGTTGGTTCCAAAAAAATGTATTATCATCCTCTTCATCTTTTTCTTTCAAATTTCCATTTTCCACATTGTATCAATTTTTAATCAACCTCTTTTTCTTTTGTTTTTGATAATTCTCTTGTTTTTAGGTTCCTTTTATTCATAGGAAAATTAGACAAATCAATATACTAATCTCTGATTAATCAGTTGCGGTATTTAGATTTAGGATTATATGTTAATAAATTTGTTAAAAATGATATTACCATTGATTGATTGTAAAATAGCTCTACACATTAAAATCATAAAACTACAAATATCATATAAATAGAAAAAAAAAATTGCACATAAATTATACACTAAAAGTGTTATAAAGTTGTTGAACTAGGATTTTTGCTTTAAAACATAGTTTCACTTCATAAATTTTTATATTGATGCAAACACTATGGTTAGAGAGCATGCGGATCACAAAGGTGGATGGGATAATCCCCAAGAAAGAGCATCAACTTAAATCGGACATGAAACATACTTTAAAATTGTGACATCATTCTGGACCAATCAACAAATATGGTCACCAACACCCTAGAAGTAGTGAGTATCCTTTCATTGATAAAATTTATGATAAACTATACTTCATTCTCTAAACACAATACAGGGACCTCATGTCATTTGGAATTTTCTAGAATTAATGGTGCATTTACAAGATGGTTATTGCAATTAGCCATCTTCTTGGACCAATTTGTGTAGAATGCAAATTCCATTCAACTTGGGAGTGGAATCCGCCTAAGACCTTTGGAGGGAAGAAATTAGACATTCTTAAGCTCCGGACCAAAACCTCATGCAAATTGGATTTCCCTATATCTAATCATGAATTTTACAAGAGAACAAATACGATCGGTAGGTTTTATGGCTGAATCTACATTGGATGTGATATTTACGACATTTATAATTGGAAACTGGTCAAACCTTTTGTATGGAAGAAACTAGACATCTATACCTTTTCACGGACATAAATTTCATACAAATTGGATATCCCATTAATTTTATAATATTTTTGAAAAATGAGGGACAGATTTCTTAAATATATGCATTAACATGTTTAAGTATACTTTTTACCCCACTCATTGAAAACTTAATGAATAAGCTCATGACTATTGATTTCAATGAAAATCAAGCTATAACCATGTATTTTTAGATGTATAAGATAAAAATCTTAATAGATTAAGAACTATGCTTGAAATCAATCATACAACCCATACTTTTTCACTTAATGATCCTTAGAAGGAAATCGTGGGTTTAGTCTTCAATACACACCCATTAAGCACTTAATCCCTACAGTTTTAAGTTGGAAAATAAAACACCACTCAACCACCATGATTTGTTGGTGACATGGTAGCTTAATGGTGGTCCTAGGGTGACAAAAACCTTCACACCATTGTTATACCAAAAAGAAGAAGAAATGTCTAAATTCAAAATTCTATCCATGGAAATTGTAAGCATTCATGGCCTTACCACCACCCAATTTGGACATAGTATTGATAAGATGGATTTCCGGAAGCCACAACCATTGGCAATGGTGGTTTATGGTGGTGGTGTGTGGTGTTTGAAGATAGAAATTAAAGAATAAGCTAGAGGAGAAGAAGATATACATATGTCATGCATTAACATCACTTCCTCCTCCTTCCTCTCTTCTTCGGCGAACTTCCACTCAGTCACCACCCAACTCGTAGCTTCTCCTTCTTTTCCTGGTGACACATTCCCCCCCCCCCCTCTCTTAGCTTATAAATTGTCTCCGCCCCTCTTTAAGTGGGCTAGGGTTCGACCCATTGGGCAATAAGATGTCTTGGATATTGTCCACTGGTCCATGGGTTTATACCCACATTTTCACTTCATCATCTTAACTTTCCATTTTGAAAAAAACAACCCTTAAAGTCAAAAGTCTTAACCAATTTGATGAGTTTTAGCCATAAGATCATCCTATGTGCTCATACAAACCCTAATGCTTGGATCTAGGTTTCTCTATTGTACATGCAATTCATCCAAGACTTTAAACCCTAGATCTAGCATATGATAATCAATATTAACATAACAATGGGTTTAAGATATTACCTTGATTATTATGTAGCAATAACAATCACAAATCCTCCTTGTAATGACTTTAGAAAGCTTAGAGTCACAAATGTCACTCCTCTAATGGTTCACAAACACCAAGAGCAAGAGGACGAAGAATGAGAAGAGAAGGAGGCTGCCTAAAACATGTGAAAATCCTAAGGATCTTCTTCACCACGTTTTTGGGGCTTAAGGGTCCTTTATATACATGTAGGCTATTAGGGTTTTGAACTAGGAAACCCTAAACTGACTGCTTAAGCCCTAAGCAGCCCATGGACCCTTCTTTAATAAACCTTGGACGATTTCTAATGGGTTTCCCCATAGAATTCGTCCAACCTTATATTATAAGATTATCCATAGCCTAATTGCAATTATCTTATAATTACAATTTCAGTCCCTTAAGTTTAATTAATCTCTTTTAACCACAAAATTAATTATCAATTAGTTCTTGACTAATATTAATTAAACAATATGATTTCTCCTTTAATATATTATTCTCATAATATATTAATAAATCATAATCAATCCTTTCTCTCCATAATTCATCCTATCAAGTTGCTTTGGTGAAGGCAACCCAAAAGGACCATGCACCATCGGGTCAAGTACATACCAAAATAGTTATGGACTTAGACACTAATCCAACAGTCTCCCACTTGGATAAGTCTAACAACTATTCTGCGTATGACTTCAGATCCTGATCTGCAATCGTAGCTTTCTAAAGCCGCTTTCAACTCTAATCTTATCAGATACGCGTGTCCTTAGATAAGGGATCATATATTCCTCCATTCTAGATATCGTATAGATATGACAAATGAAATATATAATCATTCTCTCTATATTGTTTCCCGATTTCCGATTTATGATGACTGACAACACACTACAATTGAACACATCAAATTAGTCCTGGCTTGGCCAAGCGCTTAGGTTCCATCACTAAATCATCGAGAGGCCCAAAGATATCGCTTTTATCCTACTTTGGATAAAAGGAACGGATAAACTTTGACTCAATGCTCACTTGCACTCACTTACCGAGTTACACACAACAATATGTTTTATAACACCAAGTTACTGGTGCGTTTACATATTATCAATGTGCAACCGACTCGCAAGATACAACTCACACATCTCGGTTTCAAGAATATAAGATATTATCGTCTCACCAATCATTCGTGATACAATTCATGAAGTGATCCAAGTGAGTGTGGGTTTAATCCAATGCTCAAATCAGATTCATAAGCACTCATGAACGTTGCAGCAAACATTTGCTTATGTCTAATACTCTTTAGACAATCCACACACCAATTCACGACAGTCTTCATTCATATCTACTTCCAACATATGAACGACTGTGGCCCGTTCGAATAATTTGACTGTTCTCAACCAATTAAATTATTCAGGAAGTCAAAACATACAAAGTGAAACACATGAATAATACTAATCCCATATGGCCTCAAACCTTTGAGTATAAATAAAACACCTTTTATTTATCACCATATCGATTACTCATTATTTGTCGTTTCGGGTAATCAACTTCTTACTTGAATTATTACAACACTTGTCCCATTCTCTTAGCATGCACACAATGTTTATCTATGGTTCTTACTTTGTGAAATAGATCAAATGAACACATTTCCAATCATACTCATTTCACAACTCCTAATCCTTTTAATAAGTGAAAGAATTATCAATTCTTGCCACTTATAGAATATGCTAGATTCTAACGTTTTTATGCAATGATCCTTTCGTAATGTCATAGCACAAAAGTCACAATGACTATTGCCAACGAAATTACAAAGCTCTCTATCGGAAATTGTTACAAGATAATTCCATAGAGGTGATGTCTTTCACTCAAAGTACATTCCTTTGAACATCCTTTTGCATAAAAGTTTCTAATCTGGACATAGATTCTCAATATCCAACTCCGAATATGGAACCATTTCCATATTTGCCATATGACAACTCATTCTTAATAGAATCTTTTCTATTCATAATAATGTCGATATGGTCCATCCAATATCATACTTCTAACTACTCACAAGCAACCAATCCTCAGCGAGATTTGGATCGTCCTTTGATAGTTGTTTAATTATCTTAGTCAAAGCCGATTCTTGTCCTTTTTTCCTCTAAATGCGCCAGACATTTGGAAAATTTTAGAATGGTCAAATATTATAGCATTTGCAATCGATCCTATACCCGAAGCGTATAGGACACGATGCATAATGTCTTACATAAAGATTTGATACTTTATCAATCTTCTGCCATAATATTTTATGTGCTACGTTCTCACAATTCGAACTATGAAGAGGAATGTCGTAATCATAATCGAAATTTAAGAACACACTATGTATCCTTGACTAAGTTTATTAACATTCCACAACCTAAGCCTTTAGTATTTGAAATGAAGCATAATATTCTCTCCGTTAATTATAGAAAAACAATTATTCAACCCTTGCAACTTTGCAAAGTATGACTCTTGTTTTCTATAACTAATATTGCTAACTTGCAATACTTGCCTTAATAATCATGCAATCATAACATTTATGCTCTCACTATCACGATGATTATTATAAACATAACACTTATGCTCCCACTAGCTTTGACACGTATTCAGAAACAGCTTAACTTTCAGAAAAACAATACCTATTGAATTTCTTTAAGTTCATATTTCTAATACCCAATGCTTTGATAATCTTTTATCAAGGCTTCTTAAACTTATACACCTTTTCCTTAGATAGCTCATATGTGTGTCTAAACAATTCAGACTAATTGCCAAATCTCACAATTCGAATCATGGAAAGGGATACCGTAACCATAATCGAATTCGAGAATACAATTTTCACAATCACTATCTCCTTAAAATCTCTCTTAGTGAAATCATTTCCTCACAGTCATTTTCATGAAGGAGGAAATCTTATGACACTTAGATTTTAATGGTGTATGTGTTCCTATCCATGTGAATTTGTTAAAACCGAAGTTTGCGACAAATCCAAACTCATATGGACCGAACTTCTAAATCTTGATTTCTTGCCTTATGGTAACACGAGTGCCCACCGTGTCTTCCAAATAGTTAAATAGCTCACCCTTTCCTATCAATGTACTTTTCATTGATCAAGGTCCTTGCCTTTTATGCATTCAACTGAGAACTCATAGGACTCACATGCATAATTAGCTCAATTGGAACGGCACAGAAACAATATAGTGTCAACACGATAGGTTGTAAACCTCAACTCGTGTGCTAGTGATGATCGATAAGGTTTATTCTTGATTGTTCTTGAAACTTTTCGAGATCATTAAGACTCCCACTGATTCCTTGACATATAAGATTCTTTTGTCAATAAACATTTCTTGACAAACCAATGTTCAAGAGTTAGTGTAGTTTTTATCAAGACAAAACACTTCACAAAATTGGTCCTAGTTGGTCTTTGTCTTATCCAAGACATCACAACTTACCAATTCCAAATGTGCACGAATAAGAAAAAACTTTTTTCTAAATTCTACATTTGATGAATGTTATAAACCTTCTTAAGACTTGTCACTCAATGTCACAATCTTAACTCTAAGACTTGTTTTGGAACGAAGTATGATTGACTTCTTGATTTAACCATTTCTTCAATTCTTGATTCCTCTTCTCAGACATACAATTGTACCAAGATTTACTTAGAAGATCAATTGAGATATGGTTCTTAATCATTAAGACATATCATAAAGCATAAAAGGTACTCTCCCTTCTTCTTAGAATAGAGAAACTTTTATCTTTCTGCCTACTTGATTCTTCTTATTCGTTCTGCTATTGATTTAAACTCTTTCAATCAATTCAGAATTACACTTAATCTTATAAGTATAATCATATTTACTAAACCTTTAGTAAATCATGACGAATATCTTTGTTACTCTTGTGGTGGACTTGATCAACACACAACTTTGTGTACTCGATCTCCTAGTCCTTCACTTGACACTTTGTCAACGAATTAGTCTAATTTCCAAATATGAAATTTCTCATTTATCGTGCAACCAAGTTGCATAATTCCAAGTTTCTGTCCAATTGAAACTTGGGCGATGAGAAACTCTCCCTATTTGGTAAATTCTTGACATTTCCATAAATAACATAATTAAGAATCACATTTGTTGTAGAAATATGCGAACATCAATTTTTCATAACGATTTCATTGCAAGAAATAAATAAATGAGTCAAACCAAAATTTATTTTATTCATAAAAGCAGCGGAAAACATTTGTCCTTACAATGAAAAATCAACTGAAAACTATGTAGTCAAAAGGAAAAATTCCTAACAACTCTATCATAACTTTCTAAGCTCAAAATCTAATCTTCAAATCCATGCGATTGAGATCCATTTCTTCGTGATTAGACTCATCTTGCTCTTTCATCAAGCTTCCTCTCTTTTCATTGATCCTGCAAAACATTCAAATGCAATCTTATCACATCATGTATTAAGAATCAACGAATAGGAACTTAATGGAGTTAGATAGTGGATTTTACCTGAAGCACAACCATGCTCTTTGACTTTCCCATCTTCTGGACTCTTCAGGCTCTTAGGGTAGACTTGTATCCAACGCCCTTTCACTTGGCAGCAAACGCAGTTCGGTTCTCCTAAAACTTCCTCGGAAGCATGGTTGGTTGACTTTTCCAACAAATATGCTCCATTGCTTTTCCAAATCATTTCTGATTCAGCAGCAATGAGCATGTAAGTTAGGTCAATGAGGTTTTCGTCATGATCCATCATATAATACTTTCTTTTGAACTCATTATATGATTCAGGGAGTGACTGCAGAACCCAGTTCACAGCCAACTTATCAGGGAATGACGCACCCAACATTATCGACCTATCAATGTGTGATTTCATTCCTAGAACGTAGGCACACACGGGTTTACCATCTTCATGTTTCATTTCCAATAGGGCTTTAGTAACATTGAACCTTTCAATTCTTCGATCTTGTAGGTTAGGGAGAATAATTGGAAGAGGTGGAGGAAGTGAAGCATGATCTCTTGTTCCTCGATTGAATCGTGGAACATCATCTTCATGTGGAATGCTTGTTCCACGGGATTTGGGAAGACCATAGTTGTCGTACTTTGACATTTACAAAACGGTAGAAACATAAATTCAAGTTAGTTGATTGATTGAGTCCTTAATAAATCACCCAAATGAGATATCAAGGCTAGGACCCAACACAATATTCCACAACTCGGGAGAGGGATGTCGTAACCCAAATTGCAGAACATTTGAAGGTAAGTGAATGACGATTCACTAATTTTCCACCATGAAAAACAAGAAACATATTAAGTTTTAAATGTATTGAAAACTCCTAGATCCTTTGAGATTCATTGAACTTTTCAATGGCATGTTTAAATCTCGATATGCCCCTCTAGTTTGTGACTGGGATGCCGAGGATCACAAAGCGGGTGTGAATAACCATGCAAACTTACATGGTGCCCCCACATGTTACAGTCACCTATTCGATGTGCCAGTTAACCACACACGCTCCACCGAACTATGACAAACATTGAGTTACCCTTTGCTACCTTTGCTTGGAACCATTTAGTGTGTCACTTAACCACACACGCTCCACTAACGTCTTCGCAAGGGTACAAAGTGTAATTTCATGGAATTGCATCAATTCACTTTTGCCTAAAGTAACTAAGATTGGGAATTTGTAAAACATTTAGTTACTTTTGTACTTCATTATACTTATAACGGAAGGTTTCTGTCCTATCCTACATGTTCGGCTAATGACCCTCCACTAGTCAAGAGTGCGGTGGGTAAGAGTGGATACCCATTCAACCGCCATTTTATAGGCAATTTCCTTAAACACCCCTTATAGACCAGCTTCGTGAATGAGGCCTACTAACGGTAAGATTGACTTTTACTCATACATATATATAATGTTAGAGTTTTAATGTTATATATAGTATAGAGTGTATTTTACACTTTTAAAATACTAGGTGGTCAAATTTAACAATTATACCTTTAATTTAATTAAATTGTGAACCAAAACTTTATATGGATTTATTAAATCTCTTTTAATTATACACCTTAATTAATTAATAAAACCATAAGGGTGTGATTTGAACTTTTCAAAACAATATTAGGGTTTTAGAATATAACATTTCTAAATTAGACTTTTAATCAACTTTTAAATTCCAAAAACTTGAGGGCAAGTTTTGAAACATTTCAAAACATTAGGGTTTAGAATTTAAATATTTCAAAATCAAACCTTTTAATCAAAAATTTAAATTCCAAGACTTGAGGGCAAGTTTGAAACTTTTCAAAACACAAGGATCAAATAGCAAATAACTTAAATTAAACAATTAATTTTATCATTATCTATATTTGACCTAATTTCAATTTCTTGCAAAGTAAGTTACCCAATTAATACAAATAATCAAACTTTAATCAAATAAGGAAGTTATTATCTAATCAATTGGTAATTATCTTTTGTTTAATCAAGGATACACTCAAAATATGATTAAAATTCGAATTTTAATGACCCAAAATAGTTAAGGAAAGTATCCATAACCAAAACAACAAGAAATCCCGAAACTGCCTCTTTCTGGCGCTCGAACTCGTCGAGTTCCTCTATGGACTCGCCGAGTCCACATTGGAACTCGCCGAGTTCAGCAGTCAGAAAGCCAAAATTTCGATTTTGCAACAAGAATGAACATGCAAGGCATCAATACAATAGAAACCAATCAAGGCTCTGATACCACTGATGAGTTTTAGCCATAAGAACATCCTATGTACTCATACAAACCCTAATGCTTGGATCTAGGTTTCTCTATTGTACATGCAATTCATCCAAGACTTTAAACCCTAGATCTAGCATATGATAATCAATATTAACATAATAATGGGTTTAAGATATTACCTTGATTGTTATGTAGCAATAACAATCACAAATCCTCCTTGTAATGACTTTAGAAAGCTTAGAGTCACAAATGTCACTCCTCTAATGGTTCACAAACACCAAGAGCAAGAGGATGAAGAATGAGAAGAGAAAGAGGCTGTCCAAAACATATGAAAACCCTAAGGATCTTCTTCACCACGTTTTTGGGGCTTAAGGGTCCTTTATATACATGTAGGCTATTAGGGTTTTGAACTAGGAAACCCTAAACTGACTGCTTAAGCCCTAAGCAACCCATGGACCCTTCTTTAATAAGCCTTGGACGATTTCTAATGGGTTTCCCCATAGAATTCGTCCAACCTTATATTATAAGATTATTCATAGCTTAATTGCAATTATCTTATAATTACAATTTCAGTCCCTTAAGTTTAATTAATCTCTTTTAACCACAAAATTAATTATTAATTAATTCTTGACTAATATTAATTAAACAATATGATTTCTCCTTTAATATATTATTCTCATAATATATTAATAAATCATAATCAATCATTTCTCTCCATAATTCATCCTATCAAGTTGCTTTGGTAAAGGCAACCCAAAAGGATCATGCACCATCGGGTCAAGTACATACCAAAATAGTTATGGACTTAGACACTAATCCAACAAAATTAAGTTTCTAATTTTAACCATTTTAGTCTCTCACTACATATGAATTCTTTTTATGTTAAATGATCATTGCTAACTTTTTTAATTAATATTTTTTATTTTATTTTATTTACTTATTATTATTATTATTATTATTATTATTATTATTATTATTATTATTATTATTATTATTATTTCATTTATGAAATTACGATAATTAATGGAATAACAAAAATAGGATGTTACATATGTTATTTTATAAATGTAAAGCATTGACATAAGGTTCACTTTAAAAGGTTTTATTTAAAGGGTTTTAGCATATATGAAAAGTTCTCTAAATAATCTATCATGGTAGAGAAAATGAAAGAATAGGTTAATGTATGTCTTTTTTGTCTAAATAATCTTTTGTCTTTTTCATCACTATGCAAATGATAATATTATCTCCCATCCTTTCTTAGTATAGTCACAAATATATGACTATAAACGAACCGAACAAACACGAACAAGACCTTGTTCATGTTCGTTCGTTTAAGTTAGCCGAAAAATCAAACGAACATGAACGGATAAACGAACAAGTGTTTTTGTTCATGTTCGTTCGTTTAACAAATTACCTTATTCATGTGTGTTTGTTTATGTTCATGAACATGTTAAACGAACATAAATGAATAAAGATAAACAAATTAACATATATGAACATAAACGAACATTTAATATAGTAATGTAATAAAAACATTTGAACATATATGAACATAAATAAACTTAAATTAACGAACATAAACGAACGTTCATGAACATAAATAAACGAACGAGACTATTGTTCATGTTCGTTCGTTTAACTAAACGAACGAGAATTTGTGTTCATGTTCGTTCATTTTATTAAATAAACGAACATAAACAAACTTCCCGCCGAACGTTCAGTTCGTTTACAACCCTAATAATATGTAAAAGAAAAGCACTAGAATATTTTCAAAAATAATCTGGTTAACCAAATGATATGGGGTTCAAATTGGTTGTATCATGGTTATTTATGCGGTAGCAAACGAAGGTTTAAAGATTTTTAAATTGAATGTGGTTATGCATCAGCATCATTTATGAAACTAGTTATTTTGTGGATTGGTTCATCATACCACTTGTTCTAAGCGTCTTTGATAGTTCAAATTTGGTACATGGACCTTATTCTTAGATCGTTAACGGCATGTTTGGCTAGGGATGAGCATGAGTTGGTTTGGATCGGTTTTTGGCTAAAACCAAACCAAACCTTAGAAAGTCGGTTTTTTGGTTTTTAAACATATATAGGTTCAGTTTTCGCATGGTTCGGTTTTCCGGGTTGGGTTTATGGGTTTTCGGTTTTAAACCATAGGTTTATGAGCTCCTGTTTTTTTCTAGTTTTTTGGTTCAAACCCAGTGAAAGTATGTTGTGATAAATAGTATTTTATCTACTTCAAATATACTAAAATAAAGAATACGGATTTTAATATTCTAAAAGCGTAAAAATGTTCAAAAGATCAAATTTTAACACCATTAACAATCTGTTGAAAATAAACATAAAGTACTAAAAATATAAAGTCTAAAGTCTAAAACTAAAAGTTTAAAACATAATATATATATATATATATATATATATATATATATATATATATATATATATATATATATATATATATATGGGTCAATTCGGTTTTTATGGGCGGTTTTATACGTCAAAACCGAACCAAACCGTTATTTTTCAGTTTTTGTAAAATTCAAACCTAAACCGTCGGTTATTGCTTTGGTTTCGGTTTCGGTTATGTCGGTTTTTTTTTGTTTTCGGTTCGGTTTTTGTTCATCCCTATATTTTGCACATGATTTTTTTGGAGCTTTTAAGAAAAAAAAAAACATTTGTTTGGCAATAGGAGTTTATTGTTTTTAGTTAGAAAAATCTTCACAAAAGTCTCAATATTTTACTATAATTTATAAATAAGTCTCAAACTAAAATTTGTTTACAAAAAAACATAAAGTACCCGTAAAAATGACAATTTGACCTTTTTTTCCGGTTTTATTATTGACTTGATTCCATTAAAGTCTCATTATTTTAATATAATTTACGAATAAATCCCAAACTAAAATTAAATGATGATTTGACCACTTTCTCCCGGTAACATATTTTACATGTTTCATTAATTGATGACATGTACGCCTAGTCGTTTAGAATGCATTTCTAATAGTTAAAAGAATTATATACCATTAAAAAACTGTTTACAAAATTTAAGAAAAAAATAAAATAAAATACCATGAAATTTTTACATAAAATTATATAAAAACATATATTTTTTATTTTTAAATTGATTGGGGTTATTAAAGATTATATGAATAAAAATAACTGATAATTACAATAATAATATATGAGCCCAAAAGAAGAAATCGCATTCCGTAAGATATATTCCATTCCATTCCGTTCCTTTGTGACAAGCAAACACTATTTTGTCATTCCATTCCATTCTCTTTTTGATTACTGTATTTACCACTATTTAATTCATTTATTCTTCTTAGCAGATTTCCTCTTTGCCTTTTTAAACCATGATCCACTCTCCTGCCACAATAATACAAATATTCAGCAACACTCACTCACAATAAGAAACTAGCAAAAAAATTATTATTTAGATGAGTGTTTTCCATGTGATATTGAATAATCATAATCAGATAAATTTAATTATGGTGAATTTTGACAAATTTAATTGTTTAAAAAACTAGGTAACATAAAATAAGGAGTTCATACCAAAAATAATCAAAATGGGATGCTGTACTATTAAGATACAAATTTAATTTTTTATTATTATTATTTGGTATATTTGCTTTTTATAAGCTGGTCATTTTACCTTTTTGTACTGCATGTAAGCAACTCGTCCAGTCAGCTCCTGACCCCTTTTACCAACATAAACCTGAAGGTTTATGAATACTTTAAAACATTTAAAACAACAAAAGAATAACTAGTATTTCAAGAATTGCATTTTAATGTCTTCAAGTATAAACCACAAACAATAACTTCTGAAGGAGTCGAATGTTTGAAATCTTTTGATTATTTAAGAAAGAAATAGATAAAATGTGTATATAAGTAATCTTATAGTACCATCTGATGATGATATCAAACAAATTATTTAAAATAAACACTTAGAACTTGAAGTCAACCATAACAAACTGGATAGCATTTGAAAACGATGATTAAACCAAATGTAGAATTAATTTAAAATAGTTGTTATAAGCAAATAAGTAAAACTTTGTAAATTACGAACTTTTTAACCAATTAAACTTACCCTTTTTCCATCTTGACCTATTACCCAATATCCAGCAGATTGTTGAGCTGCATGAGCCTTTCTTTTAGGAGTGTCTTTTGTTATAATCTTGTTATCAACACAAAGCTTTGGGTTCACCCAACCTTGTGATGTCTCTTCAACATTCTCTTTTCTTGAAATTTTACTTCTAGTTTTTGAGCTTTTCTTGTCTTTAATATTTCTAACACCTTGTTTTGAGCTTGCACCACACTTAAATTGACCCCTGTAACAAACACACAAACATGTCACTCTAACAAGAATATGTCATAACACCATAAACCCCAATTTGATAAAACAAGTTATATTGTGTTTGGTGTTGTACTAATGTCAATTGTAACTTTTTTGTGTCATCCAAAAATATGGAATAAGGTGGGATTAGATAATGGGACAAAAACTACAGCTTTTTGACTTTTTGTTTTTGTCATCCAAAATGAGACAAAACTTGCAGCTTTATGTCCCATTTAGTGTAACAAATGGCAGCTTAAAAACCATCAGTCAAATAGTTAAATGAATTGGAAGCAAAGATTACATGTAATCGATTTCTAATGTGCTGGGTTGCTCAAGCTCTCTATTTGAAATTTTACACAGAGGAAAAAAATTAGGAAGGCGACTTTGAACAAGCTCTTGGATCCTTAAATCATCATGAAAAAAGTAATGAACAGCAGGAGGAAGAGAGTCATCAAAATTTAATGAACTTTTCTCTGATTTGAAATCTTCACATGGACTTTCTCTTTCTGTAGTGGATAAATCAATTGATTCTGATATGTTACATTTGTTATTATTAACATTGTCACTGACAGAAGGATCATCAGAATCAGAGTCAGAAACAGTCAACAGAAGTCGTCTCCGACGGAAAGTTTGACTTTTGTTTCCTGGTTGACTAGTCAAAACTCCAGGCGTGTTTGGTAACTTTGAACTGGTGGAGAGAGGATGGTTTTGTGTATGCAGATGTTCATCTGATATTAGAAATAAAAATAGTATGCATGAGAAGAATGATGTGAAGACAATTTGAAGATAGAAACAACAGATAATTTAACAAACAAGTGAACAAAAGTCTCAAAATGGGTAAATCTGAAACGTATATCAAGCAGAAACACAATCTAGGGATCTTCAGTAAGAACGTTATGAATAAGAGAATCACCAAATGTATTAAAAAGCTTAATATTAACAATTCTGAAATACGTGTTTTGGTAGTTCAAAGAAATCTGACAATTAGGGATTCAAGGGTTATTGAATACCGAAGAATCACGACTTGTTTAAGGTAGCATTGAAGAAATAACTTCAGCCGAGAACATACAACTTCAGGTTACTAATTATGATCTTAATAGATTAGGATATGAGCTAAAGTTAAGCATGGATTATAATGAGTATATTGATCCTTACTCGGCTGATTAACATTGTTCCACTTATCATAATTTCAAAATGGATTGAATGCAAATAATAATGCAAATAATAAGGTGACATTGATCTTGGTCGTGACTAAATCCCTAAATGAAACTTTTAGCAAAGTTGGAAGTGTTCTCATGGTGTTCCAAAGTGTATTTCTTTCGTGAGGCATGTAATTGACTGATAGATACTGGTTGTTTAAATTAATTTGATTCAATAATTTATCATTCTATGTTCATAGAAATGAGAAACAATTACTGGAAGTAGATTGTCACCAGTACGCATATCCTCCTTTGAACAGAACACGTTATCATCTTCATCATCAACAACCGCACTGGAACGCAACTCCACCTCAGGATTGGCTGAAACCGTTGATGATGTTGTCACATCGTCGGTAAGTACACGCCGGAGGCGCTTCGACTTCGGAGGAGGATCCGAATATTCAGGCTCCGAATCATCGACAATTAGAGTTTCATAATCATCATCTTCACTTACAGAAGTGATTTGGGGCTCTGAATCGAGTAGGTCATAATCAAGCCCTAAAGAGAATGAAGGTGCTTCAAAATCCACCATGAACCCAGAAGCACAAAATCAGTATCTTTTTATTGTAAGAAGGTTTTCGATTTTCCCAAACAAATAAGTTATGCAACGAAATCAAAACAGGAGAAATGGAGAATTACAATGTTGTCTCTCTATTCATAGTAGTATTACATTTTTAATTTTTAATTTTGAAAAAATTACAAAAATAGCCATTTACACTAATTGCATTACAAAAATAAACAAAAAAAAATCGAAATTACAAAAATGGCCACCCATTTCGCAGATGAGAAGGTCCCATCCGCGAAATGGGCTTCTCATCTGCGAAAGTACAAGTACCTAAAGCACAGTTGTGCATTAGGTACTTTTACTTTCGCAGATGAGAATTTTTTTTTTTTAATATTTTTTCTGTATAAATAGGGTTAATTTCGCAGATGGAATAGGTCCATCTGCGAAATCCTCTCAGTCTATCTGCGAAATGGTGTATTTTTTTGTATTTTTTTTTTTTTTTTAAGTTTGACTATGAAATGAATTGGTTTAACTACGAAATCACGTTGCTATATAAAAACTTTTGTAGAAAAAATATCATTTTGGTTGTTATTTGTTTAGGAACTCTCTCTACAATTTGTTCAAAAAATAATTGAATATTTGGTTTGTCTTGTAACCGGTGGGAGATGGCAAGTTAATGGAACTAATCTAGAATACATATGTCCACAGGGAGGTATTTCTGAACTCGCTTTCAAACCAATTCATTTCATAGTCAAACTTATAAAAAAAAAAAAAAAAAAAAAAAAAAAAAAAAAAAACACCATTTCGCAGATGGACCTATTCCATCTGCGAAATTAGCCCTATTTATACAGAAAAAATATTAAAAAAAAAAAATTTCTCATCTGCGAAAGTACAGGTAACTGTGCTTTAGGTACTTGTATTTTCGCAGATGAGAAGCCCATTTCGCAGATGGGATCTTCTCATCTGCGAAATGGGTGGCCATTTTTGTAATTTCGATTTTTTTTTGCTATTTTTGTAATACAATTAGTGTAAATGGCTATTTTTGTCATTTTCTCTTTAATTTTTTTTCTCAATAAAACTTATTTATTTTAGTGAGACAAGGAACAATGACAAAAGGTTTAAGGTTTCTAACCAGGTATCAGATGGCGTGTGTTTTTTTTTTTTTTAAGTCAAGGGTTCAAGTCATGTCCGTAGTGGATTTAGGTGTTAATATATAAATAGATTATATATTGTAGTTGCTGGTTCAAAAAAAAAGATAAGAAAGAACGATAAAAAAATTTAAAATGATATTTTTTAATAGCATTCGACAGGAAGAATTAATATATACAAACAACTATTTAATGTGAGACTTGGTGGAAATGTCAAGTTTTAAGTCTTATAAGCCGTGGCGACTGGCGAGCGATGACGTTTGTTAAGGTGGTAATTTTATTAATGATTATATATATAAACAACTATCTAATGTAAGACAGTATTTTTCTCAAATGCGTTGGATATAAGTCTTGAAGAAATGACGTGTTATGACAAAATCATAACGAATATTTTAAAACCATGTAATACAAATAATAGAAAATATAATTGTTAAAGATATTTTTAGATAAAATACTAAAAATAGGAATGTGTTTCATCTTCCATACATCGAAGATATTTTGGGAGAACATTAGATAGTTGAAAAATGAAACAACAAGAAAATTAATCTCTAAAGTTTTTTATTTATTGCATGCTAGTTGTAAGATATATGTACTATATAAATTGATTAAAAAATATTAAATATAAAGGTATAAACATTAAATATTTTTATAGTAAAATTTCAAAATAAATATAATCGAAATAATGAATAAATAAATACTTTAGTATTAAATGTCCTATTGCTAAATTTACCATCTTTGTCTAAAATTAATATTTGGGAAAATTTAACTATATATTTGTAAACTTTCATAATTACATGTATATTGTTGTAAAATTTTAAATTACATAGATATCCTTATAAAACCTATAAAATTACATATATATATCCAAATACTTAATTTAATCATTTTTAATATATTAAAAAATAAAAGAAACAATCTTTAAATTAATTTTTTCTTATTAAAAATATAATTAACTTGTAATATTACAATAATATCCTTGTCCTACATTGCTATTCTCAACCTATTTACTTTTTGAAGCCTTACAAAAATATTAAAACCCACATTGAAATTAATTTTTTCTGTCATTTACATGTGTAATTATAACTGAAAACAAAGGAAGAACAAAAATGTTTAGAAAAAGAATAATCGGAGGTCCCGTAAATCGATAGTAGGAGATGCACTATATTATTTAACAATTTTAGTATGCAATCAATGACTTTTGCTAATCGATTATGTGTGGATAACCTTGTTGTGAATAAGAAGATCAATTATGAGAGAGATTGAAAATAAGTATTTGAGTAATATAGTTATAATTTAATTTAAAGATAGTGTTTTTATTTATTTAGTATATTAAATACAATTAAATTAAGTATTTGGATGTATATGTAATTTTATAGGTTTTATAAGGATATATATGTAATTTAAAATTTTACAAGGATATACACATAATTATGAAAGTTTACAAGGGTATAGATGAAATTTTCCTTTGATATATTTAATCAAGCTCTGTTTTTAACTCTAGACAATGCAACATACAACTAGCAATGATTGAATATTTGTTGTCTCAAAAACTCTGAAATTTTAAGAACAAATTTGAAATCCGATAAACAGTTCTAGAATTTCGAGCAAAATTTTTATTTTTACTTAAATTTAACAAAAAGTTAAACAATGTACTAAACATGAACTATGTTTAATATTAGGGCATGAAATCAGGAATTAGATTGAAAAACTATGATATTAAATTTCAAAATTGACATTTCAGACATAAGCAGATTTATTTAGAAAAAACAAAGGAAAAAACAATATAGAACTCTGAAAT
The DNA here is from genome assembly GCF_051521515.1 of Lactuca serriola. Classification (NCBI taxonomy): domain Eukaryota; kingdom Viridiplantae; phylum Streptophyta; class Magnoliopsida; order Asterales; family Asteraceae; genus Lactuca; species Lactuca serriola. The sequence continues at coordinate 195,164,432 of NC_136414.1, read as the reverse complement.
TTGAAGATCAAATTTGAAATAGGTCATTCAAGAGTAAGTGGTTATTTTTCAAATATCGAAAAATGGTTATTTTTTTTTTAAAAGGTCATTATGATGGTTGGTTTACTCGATATCCCTCTTGTAAATACAACAAATGGGACATTAAGATTTTTAAAATGACATTTAACATTTTTTCATTTCACGTATATCTAAAGTTAATAGTTTGTTTTCATTTAGAGCAGCAAAGATAATTAACAACTCTTAAAATGTTTATACAAAAAAAAAAAAGAATAGACAAGTTATAACTTAATGTAATTTATAGTAAATTATGTAGTGAAACTAGTTGTTCAGGAACTTGTTTGTACCTAGCATAAACTCGAAGATAAAATTGAATTTTATCATGTCATAGATACTATTTAGTGAATTCTAGTCAATTATATCACTATACTAATTTATGTATTTTGAAATTAAAAGGAAATCTCCATTAATGAAATTGATATCTATTTACGGATAATGACTTAAAAGGGTAATATATTTTTTGATTTGTACACATTTGGTCACTGAGTTTTTTTTCGTCAACATTTACCCCTTCAACTTGTTAAATTGTACACATCCAGTTCTTATGACCGGTTACTACAGGTTAGCCGGGAAAAATGACTTATTAGGGTAATATATTTCTCATTTTGTACACATTTAGTCCTTAATATATTTTTTTGTTTCAAAATAAGTCTATTTTTGTTTTTGTACCCATTCAGCACTTATGAATTATTTATTTAGGGTTTTTCTTAGGACATCTTACATGAGAATATCATTGATGATGTGTTTGGGGTTGTTGATGCTTATGTCTATCGCGGCCTCGACTGCTTGTTGCATAGGTCTTGTGGTTTGGCTTAGGTTTTGTGTTCCGAACGTCGTAACTTCTTCATACGATATATGATTTTAACGATCTTTATATCTACGTGTTCGTTTTTTAAGTCTGTTATAACTTTCGTTAAGATTAATCCTATTAAAATATAATAAGTTTTTACTTACGATTTTATAAAAAAAACAATCATACATGCATTTATAAAAAACGTATGGATATAAAGATCATAAGTAAAAAATATATTATTTTTTGAGTTGTACTAGACAAAATACAAACACATAGACATACAGATCGTTAAAATACGAGATAGTATGAAAAAGTTATGACATTCAAAACACATGATCTAAGCAACCAATTAATCGAGAATGTGATGGACATAAGCATCAAAAGCCTAAAACACTTCGTTAATGATTATTCCACGTAAGATGTTGTGAGAAAAACCTAAAAAAATCATTCATAGGTATTGAATGAGTACAAAACCAAAAATAAATTATCTTGCAACAAAAAAAATAAGGACTAAATGTGTACAAAGTCAGTCATATATTACCCTATTAAGTCATTTTACCTAATAGCCAGTCATAAGGACTGAATGTGTACAGTTTAACAAATTGAAAGGGAAAATATAGACAAAAAAAATAAACTCAGTGACTAAATATGTTTAAATCGAATAATATATTACCTCTTAAGTCATTATCCCATCTATTTATTATGACATTTATTATTATAAATATTGCATATCAATATTATGTGGAATTTAAAAAATAAAAATAATAATAAAACCCCATAAAATATCATATGAAAAAAAATTAAATAATTACAAAATAAATACCATTGATGTCTGAAATTGTGATTTCAAATGGTCTGATATTATTGTTTTTCGATCAAATATCATATTTAAAAAAAATTCTCCAATTTTAAGATTTTGAAAGAAACTTTATTTTAGATCATTTGAATTTACTCAAATTTATCGTTTTAGACAATTTGAATCTACATAAATGTTAAAAGATTTAGACCGTTAATATGTGATCTTTATATATTTGGATATTGATTAAACTAGCCAAACAAAAATAACAAAATTTTGTGTTTTGCAAAAATGATTATCTTCTCCTAAATGGGTTATTCTAGACATTTTCTTGAAATTCCTTCTCATTTGTACGTAAATTTTCAGAAAACCCTCTCAACTCATGTCTAGATTATCCTTCTCATCAAATGTTTGATTTTAAGTAATTGTATTTTATGTACTATTTGTTGTCTGTTTTTTTTTTTGTTAGATTTAAGTAAAAAACAAAGTATTTTCTCAAATTTTTGAATATATTTCGGACTTACTTTTTAATACTTGGAGCAGTTTTTTTGTCTGGAGTCTTAGATTTTTAATTCAAAAAAATCTGTGAAAAGAAACATTCTAACAAAATGACCCAGTCCAAACTGTGGTTATTTTTCAAAAAAATAAACAAAAATTGGTTACTTTCTTTAATGGATACCCCTAATTTATTTTGAGGGTACTAGTAAATTATTTAATAAGTGTGAATTACCAACATGACAATGCAATTAAAAAAAGCACCAATTAACAATATAAGAAACACATAAATAGAGGTTTTCTAATTTGAAAAATATTAACACAAACCAACATGGTTTCAACTATGAAAAAATAAAAAGAGAGAAGATTCAAGTTTCAAGACCATTCTGTAGATTCGTATATTGAAATAAGGAAACCATAAAAATAAACCATACGAGAGAAGAGAAGTGTTATACTTTTCAGCCGAGTTTGAGGGCAGCAAATGACTTGGCAACATCTATTGCTTCATCTACATGCTTTATATCAGGTCCCTGAAAGAAAGTACAGTATTATTGTCATAAACAGATCCTATGAAGTGCTGAATGTATGTATGTATAAATGATAGATTAAAAAAATATTTGAGAAAATAAAATAGCATCAAACTTAAGGTAAAAGGAAGGAAAATTACATGCCGACAAGACTAGAAAAAATTAAGGGGAAAGCCTCCCTGACTTTTTCTATTAAATGGAATGGATGGAATGAGGAAGGAATGGAATAAGAAAAAGGTAATGAAATGAGTCATTACATTCCATGATCATGTATGGGTCACCCATGTCATAGGAATGGATTGAATTTTTTTATATATGTTATAGTTACAAAACTATTCTATTATTATATTATTCAACAATAATCACAGAATTTAATATTTACAAAACTTGAAATAATACTATAAAATGTAAATGGCAATAATTACCTGGCCTTGAGCAAGACCGCCTTTCCCTCCACCACCTTTACCATCTAGCGGCTGCAGTGCCGCCTTGAGCCACTCCAACACCTTCAAATGCTGACTTTTATCACTTTTTTCTGGTACACCCGCACAAATTAAAGCCTTCTTTGATACTTCATCAGTGCTAAAAACCATCACTGCCATTCCCTGCTCACAAAACCAAAATTATTAAAAAAAAAATAAATGGATTTTTTATTTTAAAAAAAAAGGACAACCTACCTTTTGCTCCATGACTTTCACAACTGCTTCACGAATGGCAGCAGTGTCTGAGCCAACTTCAACATGTGAAATGCAGAAAGCCTTTCCTTCAGATAAAGCAACTTCTGCTGCTTTAGTCGCACTTTCAACAGCTTTCTGGATGTTCTCTTCACCCATTTTCTTTTTATTTTTTATCACTTGATTCTGTAAATACAAAACCACCCAACCCATCTTTATCTTTTTACTTTTACTCAAACACAAATACAAAAAGAATCTAACTATTTTCTCTACTGACTGTTTAAAACAGTCATAAATTTTTTTCACTGTTTAGAAAAAAGAAAAAACAAAAACAATTATTTTCCCAGTTAATCTTTTACTCATAATAGCCACCTGCTCATATTTTTTTACCTTATACCTTGAGCTTATAAAATGCTTACAAGTTTCATTTCACATATTGCTGTTATTGGTATAGAAATGTAAGAAATTGTAAGTATAAGTAGTTAGGAACATAGTCATTTCACAAATTGCTGTTATTGGTATCCAAAAATGATAGTTCAGTGGCTAAATCGATAAGTTAGTGAAACCATGTTATGCAGTTATGCTTATCTCTTTTAAAACCCAAAAAATAGTTTTTTTAACTAGAGAAAATATTTATGTTGTTAAAAAAAATTAAAAATTAAAAAGGATGAAAGTAGGTTGTGTTTTTCTTACCTGTAGGATGGAGATTTTTGCCTTTAGATCAGCCTTCTTTGCTGATGAAATAGCTGCAGACTCTACTTGACCATTCAAAGATGATACTTTCTGAAACAAAAAAGAACACATAATTTTTCCTAAAAATATAAATACATTGGTATCATCGGTAAAAACTATAGAGTATGTTGTCTAAATTGATAAAAAGAAGAGTAAAGTGTGTGGCTATTCCCCTTAATTTTCCATAAACTAAACAACCAACCTGTTCAAGGAGACTTCCATCCAGCTTTGATGCCTGATTGACTTCCTCCTCGAGTGCAGCTGCTTTTTTGATAGCCTCAAAAGCATAATCTGTAGTAACAGCAGTAACTCGCCTAATCCCCTTGGCAATTCCCTCTTCAGATAAAAGTGCAAATGCCTTTGCCTCTCGTGTATTTGAAATATGCGTCCCTAAAATATATCAAAAATACTTGATATAATTTATTAAAAAAAAGAGCGCTATAAAGCCCCATTTGTATTTTGTAATGAATGACATAACAAAATAGAGAGATATAAAGCCCCATTTAGCATGCTTTGGTCTAGATTAATGATAATGGGAGAAAAATTACTAAGAATTAAAAACATTTTACTCTTGCCACATCAGATTTCGATTAACCTGTATTAACACAAACCTTCTCCAATGCACAACCTTTTCAAAAGTATATTTTTCTAAAATTTAAATTATTGATCCTTGTCTATATGAAATATTTTATCAAGCAACATACAACATATTTCTCAATGAAACATTACTTGGTGTTAATATTTAATTAAATAAATACATCATAATGTATGTCAGTTACAAAAAAAAATCATTCTAATTTCAAATATTCAATATTGGTGTTACTATGTTTTTTAATGATAAACGTTTTAGAAACATATTCATTATTCTTTTGTAAAATTAATAAAATAGATTAACTAGTAAAAAAGAAAAAAGATTTAAGACTCAAGGATGATTAATGGGGTAAAAGAAAACGGTTAAAGGAGAGAGTGTCGTTAATGCACTATAAGGTAGGACACAGACTTGCTCTCAACCTCTCATTTGTACGAAAGACATTAATGCCCTCAAGTCATCAATATTAAAATGCATATATACCTCCGCAGAGCTCTGCAGATATGGATTGCCACTCATCATTTTCAGGATTAGCCAAGAGTTCATCCACTTTTCGACCAATAGCAACAATCCTAACTGGATCAGGATACACCTGTATATATCACCAATTAATTTTTTTTTTATTTTCTCTGATTTTAAAAGAAAAAAAAAAGAACAAAAATTAAATAGTTTTATACTGCTTACTTCGCCAAATACAGCACGTAATCCATTTACACGTTTTGCATCAGCAAGGCTTGCCTCTTTTGCAGAAACTTCTAGTTCGGCTTTAATTTGTTCATTCACAATGGATTCGATTTTGCGAAGATCTTCTGGCTTTACTGGCTTTCCTGTAGAAATTTTATATGTAATTTTTATTGTTAGTGCAAAATAGCAATGTTCTTATAAATATTTGTTTGCTATAGCATCCTACTTTCAGTTGTTTCTATCCACTTTTGCTTCTTACTATGGTATATAGTACTTCAAAGAAACTACAAAATTATTGCATCGTATTTTTGAAACATCTACAGAATTATAGTAGTGAAAAGTTCTTTGTATTTGTAGGACATCTCTATAAATGTGTAGATTTTTCAAATATAATGTTGTGACAGAAAGTAGAATGATAAGCTTTACCATGGGAAAAGTCAAATCTTAGTTTTTCAGGAAGAACAATTGATCCTTTTTGGTCAACATGTGTTCCAAGTACTTCCTACAAAAATCATGCAGTGTTAGGGAGTTTTGAGAATGATCAGCCAAGGTGACAACAAATAAAAATTATAAAATCAATAATTTTTCAATTACCCTTAAGGCAAAATTCAACATGTGTGTACAGGTATGGTTAGGAGCAATGCGCTGACGCCTTTCATAGTCAACCTAAACAACAAGATATTAATCCCAAAAAGGTGAAACAAAGTACAACAAAGCCACCATAAATATTAATGAAAAAAGTGTGGAGACCACTCTTACTACCAATATGGCAATTTACTTTATTACTTACCTATAATTGCAACATATTTGTTTTCTTAACCAATAATAGCAATGTACTTTACTTTTCGGTTTTCACCTATTATAGCAACATACTTACATTTTGCTATCAATAAGAGCATTGTACTTTATTGTTACATATTGCCATTATTTGTATAGATATGTAAGTATGTTGCTAATATGTAAGTGCATTGTGGGTAAAGAAATGTAAACATATAGTTATTATGGGTATAAAGTAATGTACATTGTCTATATTGGTAAAAAAAAATAAAAGTAAAGTAAGTATGTTGCTATTTCCTGCAATTTAGCTTACCTTACAAACTACTTCATCACCCACATGGAAAGTGCCAGACTTCCCACTAATTTTACCAAGATGAATCACATAACCAGCATAAACTTGAACATTCACAACGTCAAATGATCCAGATGAACCTCCAAGTGCTCCAGTATCAAATATCTAAAACCCCAGTAAACTATGTCAGATTTTATAAAAAGAAACATATAAATTATGTGGTACAGCTCAACGCCCATCATATGGTGTAATTTACATAAAAAACACTGTTGTATATCTCATCATTTGTCTAAAAAGTGAATAGGTCAATAACACTAATGACTAACCTGACCACCTTGCTCAGCATAGAAACTTGTGCTTTCAAGAATTATACCAACGTCATCACCAACAGATGCACTTTCAACATACTCACTACCCGTGTAAATGGCTTTTATCACAGTTTTATGGTCCTGGAATTTTTATAAAAAAAAATGATATTTTTAGCAAAATACTAAGTTGACAGATGGTGAATGAAGTTATATAAGTAAACAGGCTTGCCTACATACCTTAAACCATGTAAATTTGAAACTATCATTTGTTGTAGCAACCCCTTTCTTATGCAGTGCTGAGGTGGCATCTGCATCCATGACAATCGTAACAGCAGCTTGCTGTCACAAATATTACATTAGCAATGAAACTACCAAACAGGGATTCAGTTATTTTTCATGGACGCAGGCAAGAAAAAAGAACACAAAATGAGGAACCTTATTCTGGGCGTTTCTTGATCTTTCTCTGGCTTCATTCATTGCAATATTAAAACCATCAACATCAACAGTCAACCCTCTTTCTTCTGCCATCAACTGGAAAAAGAAAACATATATGTTTATAATAGAAAAACAAATGGCATAAAAGTAAGTAGTCAAAAGAACCCTCCACACACCTGAGTTAGATCCAATGGAAATCCAAAAGTGTCCCACAACAGAAATGCATCATGTCCACTAAATATCTTTCCTTGAACATCTTGAACAGTCTTCTTAAACTTCTCAATTCCCTATATACACAACCATGGGCAATTTAGTCATTGTAAAAATCTTGTATTTTCCTTTCCATTCTGTTGTTTTTTCTTCTTGAAACAAGAGATTTTTTATAGAGATAACTGTTTATACATCTTGTATTTTCCTTTTCATTTCTGTTGTTTTTTCTTCTTGAAACAAGATATTTTTATAGAGAAGTGTTTAAAAAAAGAAGCCTAGTGTAATCCTCTCTATATGCAAAACAGAGATAGAGGTAAATTCATTTATACAACCATTTTCATTTTTTTCCAATTTGATTTTCAACTTTTTTTTCTAACAAAAATAGGGTTGTAAATTATAAATAAAGATTAAGCTTACATGGAGTAATGTCCTCCCAAAGCTTGCTTCCTCTTCTGCTATAATCTCCCTGATATGCGCCTCTTGTTGCTTTAGCTCGGGAAAAACATGACCCATTACATCCACCACAACTTTTACCAATCTGTTACCATCATAACAAAATATTACCAAAAGTTGCATATACTATAATATACAATGTATTGTAACCCTTCAAAATGATATTTCTATTGATAGAAAAAAACGTATGTTGCAATATACATCATAATGTTGATTTTGAATCAGACTTTCAAAATTTACCCATTGAAAAATCCTTGTTGTGCTTTCAATACTTCTGTTCCATAACGTACAGCTCGCCGAAGAATGCGTCGCAAAACATATTCACGCCCTTCATTGCCTATAAAACAAGAAAACTTATATTATTATAAAAATCAAAACAAGTTATATAGCACAATTAGTCATTATGGTTAAATAATAAAGAAAATTAAACATACAACTTATTGAGTAATACTAAAGCAAACAATTCAAACAGTGGATTTAACCTGGACAAGAACCATCTGCAATGGCAAATGAAAGAGTTCTAATGTGATCAGCAACAACTCTGTATGCCATGTCAATTCCATCCACATCATCTGCCCCCACTTTGCCAGAATATGGTCTAGCACCGGTTGACTAGTCAAAAGCAATGAAAGTCAGACCATGTATATTGCAATTTTCAACTAACATATGTAAAGGAGTATTTTTGTATGTGTTCTTGCAGTTTTTATATTACCTTCTGGATAGCATCAAAAATAGGTAGAAAGACATCAGTGTCATAATTGCTCAGCTTGTTCTGAAGAATTGAAGTCAATCTTTCAAATCCCATTCCAGTATCCACGTGTTTGGCAGGTAGAGGTTTCAAGGATCCATCAGCTTCCCTGTTAAACTGTGGAATAGGAAAAACAAACATGAACCACAATGCCAATGGAACATAAAAACTATGCATGCTTACAAATGAGACAAGCTTCAAGATCTTTACCTGAATAAACACATTATTCCATATTTCAATCAATGTAGGGTCATCATTGTTAACTAAATCTGCAGCATCACGCCCACCAATTCTATCAAAGTGTATTTCAGTACAGGGTCCACATGGGCCAGTGTCACCCATCTCCCAGAAGTTGTCCTAACAGAAAAATAAAGGAGCAAACATGATTAGTTAGCTGAAACCTAAGCATGATTAGAACAGATTGAAAAAACTTACTTTACAACCAAAAGGCAAAACTCTTTCGGTTGGAAGATATTTGAGCCATATCTCTCTCGCTTCGTTATCCGCAGGAAGGCCCAGTTTTTCATCACCACCAAAATAAGTAGCATATATTCTATCAGTAGGTAGCTTAAAAACCTGTAAACCAATATAAATGGCCCGAGTCATGGACATGAAAGAGTAATGGTAAAATGAGATAAAAAGCTGTGGTCATTACCGTTGTTAGAAGCTCCCATGCCCATCCAATGGCTTCTTCTTTGAAATAATCACCAAATGACCAGTTACCAAGCATCTCAAAGAAGGTATGATGATAAGTGTCTTTGCCAACATCATCGAGATCATTATGCTTCCCACCAGCGCGAATGCACTTTTGAGTGTTGCATGCACGAGTCAGTTTGCTCAATGATGTGTTAGGATCAGCAGTACCCAAGAAGATAGGCTTAAACTGGTTCATTCCTGTAATTCAAAGTTATTGTTGTTAGATATCATGATGGATACCTAATTTCAAAACTAAGTACCATATATGTACACATGTTCTATTTACTTGATCAGTTTCTGGATTCCAAATATCAGTTGTCAAATTAGCATTCAACAGATATGAGTTATCTAAAATTACGTGAAATTAGCAATACAGTCATATAGCAACCAATCAGATGAGAAGAGATTAACATACCAGCATTCGCAAAGAGAAGGGTGGGATCATTGACAGGAACGACAGGACTTGATTTCCAGTAAACGTGATTCCTTTCTTCAAAAAACTTTACAAAGGTATCTCTAACTTTGTTGGCCGGCCACTCGACCTCCGCCGCTGCTTGCGAACCCATGGTCTTCACGCAGGAGGAATCTCGCACCGAAGCAACAGTCGAAAAATTAAACCTACCTAAAGCAGACAGGTAATTCTTCCTACGAAGATTTACTAGTAAACAATCCGCCGCTGCTGCCGCCCGGAGTGATAAAGGAGGTGCAAACGAACAAGTGACGACCCGACGGCAATCCAACGCTAAATTAAAATTACGAGTGATGTGAACCCTCATCCATCTGTATACGATTTCCAGCAACTGAAGCAACAGCAGCAAGGTTAGGTAGACGTGTTGACCGGCGGGAGTTCAGCTACGTGATGCGGCGGCGATGATAGCTGAAGGTTTAGGGGAGGATCGGATAACTAGGGGAGCACCACCAAGTTTACACTTTTTCTAGCTTTAGAAACGACGTTGTTTTACGATATTGGGCCTCAAAACTCCGAATGCTAATCCAATGCCCTATTTTGATTTTGGAAAAACTTAGGGCCGTTTGTATAGGATCAAATTTTTAAAATGGTCTCAGAATTAGGATCAAATTTTTAAAATGGTCTCAGAATTTGTAAGGTGCTGTTTGTTTTTCTGAAGCCAAAATGTCTGCAGTTTACGGATTACATCTGCAAGTCTCTGCAGCAGAAGAGGTGAACCAAACGTCTGCAGTCTGCAATAAGAAGATTGTTTGTTTTTATACGTCTGCAGACTGTTAAAATCAAATAAAGTTTAAATAAACCAATTTTTTTGAACTTAAAAGAGTTTTTAAACTTTCAAATTTAAATAATTTTATAATATTGAAATATAATTCTTACAACCAAAACAATATTTTTTAAAAAATTTTTACAACATCAAACTATCATGTTAAACCTCATATAAAATTTGTAAGCTAGTGATGTTAAAGATAATGTTTATAAAGTTTGATCAACAATCAAAAGGTGATTAAAATTGAAGTAAAATCACACTTTTGTTACAATTACATTGATTACAACATTCAAAACACCAAAAATTGGGACTGTTTTACATGTAAACTAAACACAAAAGATGAATAGAAAAGAATCGTTGGTATAACCAATGCAGCTTGCAACTTGCAACAGGTGCTTGAAATGACTACAACTTAGCATTCCTTGGGAGAGATCATTGAGTCCTAGAAAAAAGATAACACCAAGTTAGATGTTCTTGATCGTATAACCAATGCAACTTGCAACAGGTGCTTAAAATGACTAGAAATAAATAACTTTGAAATAACTAGAAATAAAAAGTCTAGCATCTTTGAAGACTTTAATCAAACAGTTGGCGTGCTGTGATTATCAACTAATTTCTGTTCCATTTAGATCAATTCAACCATACATAATTTATCAAAATTAAGACCAAATATCATACTAAGCAGCATAACAACAATCAAAACAATTTCACTAATGCATATGATTATTTTTGCTTCTGCACTACTTGTGAGATATAAACAGAAAAAGAAAAGGCAAGACTTTCTTAAATTATTGATCTTTAGCAAAAGCAAAATACGCCATAGTGCAAATCCCTAATCTTTTTATATATAAAAACCTAATATGATCATGTATTAAGCAGATGGAACTTATTTCCACAATGCAATTTTGAAACTGATGGAACTGATCATGGAGAATTTCACGTTGAAACTGAAAAAAAAAACGTAAGGAAAATGTTGAAACCTGTTGTTCGCAGGTGGGCTGGATCGCAATGTCGGCTGGTCGAGATGTCGTCGGTCGCCTGGTCGCTGGACGCCTTCAATCGGAGAGGATGCTCGCGACGGCGGTGCTGATCGGTGGTGATGGTCGACGGATTGAAGATAGAGCAGTCAAGGGTTTGCCGGGTGGAGAAATATGGACCAAGTAAGAAAGCGACGATGGAGGCGGATAGAAAAGAGGGATGCGTTTTTTTTAGGTTAAAAACAATTCGCAGACGTGAGAAGAGGTTGGGCCAAGTTTGTGTGGTGAAGACCTCGCGCAAACATTTTTATGTCTGCGCACTTCAAAAAAACAAACACACTGCAAACCTTTAGGTCTGCGCGTGGTCTGCGCCGTGCAGACAAAAGAGTCCACGCAGATCTGCAGAGAAAAAACAAACACCCTCTAATAGAGTGTCACTGTGTTGGATCATTTTACCTTTATTTTTTGTTTAATTGAATGTTTCTGTTTATAAAACAACCATAATAACTTATTGAATAAATATAAACACAATATAAATCCAAATTTAACAAAAAAACCAAATCCAAACATAAATATTTTACAAATTCATCCGATTATAGCAATCAAAATTGTTTTGTTTTGGATGTCATTGCTATAATTAAATATATTTTTTCAAAATACAATGCTCTAATTGGGAAAAGTGAAAGTATGATTGTAAGATGCATTCACTGTATGCATTTGTTTAGCATGTTTAGTTCACTCATTTGCATTGCAATTCAATAATTAACCATGTATTTTACTTGCTTTTGGAATAAAATTTGGCACACTTCATTTTCACATTTTTTTATACTATTTCAGACGGTTTCGGGGGTTGGAGGTGATTCAGAATGGTGAAAAGGGTCAATAGCAAAGTGACGGAATTTTCGGAGCTCAAACGAAGAATTCAAGATTTCATCATAAAAGTTTTGACACAATGATATTGTCATATTTATACATATTTTTAGGTAATATTTATTTACATTTTTACCGATAATTTGGTTATTTGCATAAAATATTGGTACTTATAAGCTTAAATTATATTTTGCAGCCAAATAGAAATATTTTCGAAGAGAGGGACTAAAATTGACAAAACATGGAACTTTTGAGGCTTAAAGGAAAGAATAATAAAAACTCAGCAAAAAAAACGTACTCACGACATGAGTGGAGTATTCTAGAAGATATGCACCGGATGAAAGAAGAGTCCTTGTCGAATACATTCATCTCGCACTCACGACGTGAGGCTTATTGGCTCGCGACGTGAGGCTTATTGGCTCACGACATGAGATTGGAAAAATCGAAAATTATATAAACCTTTGTCCATTACGACTTGAGAGACTTTTGGCTGCCTTGGAGGGTTCCTAAAGACGATTTGCGGAAGAAAAGAAGTTCCGGAATAAGGTATCAACACAAAGAAGAAGAGAAGTTCATAAGTAAACTTATAGTTTGATACATTTAGTATGCTCTTTAATATTACTTGTGTTTGTTTAATTGCTAGTATGTCCAGCTAAATCTAGTTGCTCCTGTTAGCTGGATGAAGTTGGAACTCATAGTTTTAATACATTAGATTTGACTTTACTTGTTGGTAATATGCTTGTGTTGATTGATTTTACCTAGCATGTTTAATTTAATATTTGATTGCTTTAAATTCTTGTTATGTGTAGTTAGTGAATACAAATCTGCATAAATTTGAATACCTAATAATTCAGTGAACAGTAGTTTATTAGAGCTAAGATCAAACCAATGTTAGATAAGTAATTGAATCATTAAATTAAGTTGTGCTAGAGAACTCATATTATGATTGTAATTGTGTTTTGATTAATAAATTTTACATGGCTCCAATCTTATTCAATAATTGATTATGTGTTAACTATTGTATGACCATACATTGACTTACATGAATTAATTAAAGTTAGTAGATTTATAACTAAATTGCTAATACTATCTTAATTTAAACCACTGAGGGAAAGTGGATTCGAACTAACATAATTGTTTTAGTAATTGATTGAATTTTGTATTAAGAATTAAGTTCATCTAAACTTGCAAAATTAGATAAAACTCATTCCTTGTTAATAATTAGGTTAATTTAGCAGTAAGTATATTAATTAGTCAATACCGTTTCCTGTGATCGACACCCGACTTACCCCAAGTTATACTATAGTCTAACTAGGTACACTGTCTAAGTGCAATTAGTTAGTTAAGGTAGTTAGGTTATAAATTTAAAATTAGGTGTAGCTATTTGCACACATCAAGTTTTTGGCGTCATTGTCGGGGAACGGCTCATTTAATTGTTGATTTATTTGCTTTAGGTTGATCGATCCTTTTTGAGGGATAATCCCTGCAAAAAGTTACTTTTCCAACTTAGTTTTTTACAGTACTTGACTCACGACGTGAGCCTTAAGCTCATGACGTGAGTTCAGTATATTCACGTTTTTTTTTTCGTTTTTCTTTTTTGTTTGTTTTTCTGCGACAACACGAGGTGGTAGCCTTTACCACGTTGTGGTAGCCAGTCAGTAGGAAGTTTTATTTAGTTTTTGCTCATTTTACGTTTTTATTTTGTTAATTTTGCAAGAGTTCATGACCAGAGGCTCTTACACACCTTTGCTGCCACCACTTGAAGATCCAGAGTCGACCCTTCACAAAAAGAAAGATAAGAACGTGAAAGAAGATCAAACACCAAAGAAGACACCCTTACAAGAATTCACGTCGATGTTCTCAAAGAAGTCAGGGAAGAAAACGGAAGAGTCGAGTTCATCTTCAAAGAACAAGAGCATGGTTGAAAGTTTAGATCAAATACCTATCCCAACCGAATCCGAGTACGACTCTGAGACCGAGTTTGGACTATATACGAGTGAACCCGAGAACGAGCCAAGAAACGAGATGGAAAACATTGAAGAAATGTCAATGGGAGCTTATAAGAAGCGAATTCGAGATGATGTAGGTCCAGGTTTAATACAGCCAGCGATTCTTGTCGCTGCCACATTCGAGCTGAAGGGACACATCCTTACCGCACTTAAGGATATCCCATTTTATGGGAAGGATCATGAGGATGCTTTTAAGCATCTAGATGAGGTCAATGACATTGTTGATTAATTCAATGTCCCGAATGTCAATAGAGATACCATCTTACTAAGGATGCTACCAGTCACTTTCAAGGGAGCTGTAAAAGACTGGTTGAAAGCACTCCCACCTGGTACAATCACTACTTGGGCTCAAATGCGTGAGCAATTTCTAAATCAGTTTTGTCCACCTTCCAAGATAGCTAAACTCAATAAGGCAATAGCCAACTTTGAGCAACAATCGGGGGAGTCACTATACGAAGCTTGGGAGCGCTACAAAGGGTTGTTAAGGAATTGTCCTCAACATGATCTAAATGTTTAACAAGAGATGTTTATTTTCTATGATGGGGTCAATGTTATGACAAGACAACCCCTTGATTCTCAAGGGCCACTGAAAAAGAAAAATCCAAGGGAGGTCAAGGAGTTAGTTGAAGAATTCGCAAAACACTCTCGTGAGTACCACAACCCAAGACAAGATGGAGCAAACAGCAGTGGGGGTGCACATTCTGAAGAGATGGCTGCTATGATGGCAATGCTCAATACTATGGACCGAAGATTGACCCAAATGGACCAATCAATTCATGTAATAAGAGTTGGATGTGAGAAATACAGTGGGCCATGCTTGACTAAGGATTGCCATTTGGATGAATATGGGAACAAGAAGGCTCAAGTTTGCTACTCAAGTGGGGATAATCATGATGAAGACTGGATGAAACCAAAGAATGAGTGACTGCCTTATAATGAGTACAAGAAACAGAAGGAAGAGAAATTTAGGCAGACTGGTTGGGGTTTTTACCAAAAAGAGCAATCACAAGCTGAGAAGAAAGCTGATTTGGAGACTATGTTGGTTCGTTTCATGGAAGCTTCAGAAAAGAGACATGATGATATTGATGCAAAATTGAAGGATCAAAGAAAAATGATGAAAGAACAACAGACCTTGATGAAAAATCATCAAGCCATGATGATTGACCAGCAAAACCCACTGAGAAATCAGCAAGCCTCCATCAATAACCTTGAAGCTCAACTTGGCCAACTTACAATTTTGGTGAATGAGAAGCTATTTCCTCAAATTCCTGAAAAGAAGACTCAATCCCATGTTATGGCGATTGATACTGAAGAAGAGGCCGTCTCTGAGTTTTTAGAAGCTCTATAAGTGGAGCCAAAGCCATTCGGACCAAAGCCAAAGAAGAAGAAGCTCAAAAAAGGAAATTGTTGTTGAAACACCAGACTCACGTCGTGAGCCCGCCATACTCACGACATGGGATCGGTATGAACAGAAAAATTCAGATTCCATTCCGTCTTACCCACCGCCTTTGTCGTTTCCATCTCGAGCACATCTCCGTCCACTGGAAAGGGAACATCTGGAGTTTATTCAACAAATAAAGGGTATTCCTATTAATACCCCTTTTATCGATTCACTTTCAAAAATTCCAAAATACGTGAAGTACTTACAAGATCTTATAAACACTCGGCAACAATTAAAGAAGAACTCTAAAGTAATTCTCAGTGAACAAAGTTCAAGAGTTGTATTAGGAGAGATACCTAAGAATATGGGAGATCCCGGATGCCCCAGTCTTCCATGTGAGTTTGGAAACAATTTGAAGACTTATGTTTTAGCCGATTCCGGGGCTCGCATAAATTTGATGCCATATTCATTTTATCAAAAGCTGAATATTCAGAAAATAAAGGCTACAAAGATGACCATACACATGGCCAATCAATCGGTGACTCACCCGATGGGAATTGTAGAAGACATCCTTGTTAAAATTGGGAAATTTGTTTTCCCGATTGACTTTGTGATTATGGATATGAAGGAGGATGTTAATGTCCCAATAATTCTTGGTCGTCCTCTACTTAATACTGCTAGAGCTTTAGTTGATGTTCGTGAATCCAAGCTTACATTGAGGGTTGGTGATAATGAGGAGACTTTTGGAATACAAGATGGTTTTCAAGGAAAAGATGTAAAAGGTGAGGTGTTCAATATGGAAAAAGATGATGATCTTGAAGAATTGGAAAAGCTCGTGGAGGAAGAAATCAAGAGAATTCATCAAGTCAAACGCACCAAACCAAGAGCATCTGTATCGTTTTTCGTTGAAGTCGTTACTTACACAAAACCAACAACTTTGATGAGTGAGGAAAGCGATGATTTGTCGAGTAATGAAGACGAGGCTGCTTCCAGGGAGACGAGTCCAATGGTAAAGGAAGAAAAAGGATACTATGGAGCTTCAGAAAAGTGAAGAAAAATTGGAGACTAAGGGGATCAAACGCAAGCTCGATGGAAACGAGACCAAAGCTAAAAAGGAGAATTCAAAGAAGGCGTACATTCGACGTGTCCACCAGAGTTGATCAGTCTAGACTCACGACATGAGTCTAGACTGATATACGGACTGTAATACTTTGATGATCAGCCCACCAGAGTTGATCAGCTCATTTAGAATAATCCAATAAGTGTGTTAGTTCAGTTTCGGTTGGTTAACCATCCCAATTGTTTTAGCCAAAAAATAGCTCACGACGTGAGGTCCTTATCCTCACGACATGAGCAAGAATGAATCGGGACCACAGATAAGAAACAAGAAACCTTTTGACCTACACATTTTGTTTATTCCCCACAAAGTGAAGTTGTTTTCTGGTCCCCCCATCTTACCGATTGCGGCCGATTCCAACTCTTAATCTCTTTTTGCTTACGTAGTCTTCCAATTTAAGGTAATAATACTTAGTTCTCATGGCTAATTTTGCTTTAATAAGTTGCATTTGGGGTAAGGGTTTGTAGTTATTTGAATGTTAAAATCAATGCCCTAAATATGAGAAATCTTTACTACATATGTGTTGAGTATACTTAGAATCAAGTTGGCATAAAACCCCAACCAAGTATTTGGCCCGATTTGTCGAATGTCATGACCGATTCTCGATGTGGCATCGAACTCACGAAGTGAGCTTTATTGCTCACGACGTGAGACTTAGGATATGGTATCTTGTTTGCTGCTAGCCTGTTTACCTTGTGGTGTTTTTTTTTGTTTTTGCAGGAAATGGCTTCAAGAGGATCCAATGAACAATTTCAAGGGCATGTGTCATCTCGCCACATGTTATACCGCCTTCCTGTTGACATGCCAACTCAAGTTTTAACCAACTTCACAAACAAATTAGGATGGTTGCACAACAGGGAGTTTGCAGTTTCTCCAAGAATTGATTGGGCTATATTTGAGGAGGTTGGCTTGATGTAGAGGATGGCTCCATTTTTGACACAACATTTTTTGGTGGATAACTTTTCTTTCACCTGTAATGGGTGGAGAAATTTGTTTGCAATCAGTGAGCCTGTGTATCAGGAGCTTTGTGTGGAGTTTTTCGCTTCTATTTCTTTTGAAGCCGCCATAGTTGATCCCTTTTATCCAAGGGCACTCGTATTCCGTCTTGGGTGCGAGTATAGGGAATGTAGCCTGAGCGAGTTTGCATGGAGAATGGGAATTTATGAGCAGCATGAAACCCAGCTACATGCTTTTGAGCTTTTTACGAGAACGACATCAAGGGAGTATTTATCGGGCGCATTGGGTCTAGATTTTTGGTCGACAATTGCCAATGGGGTATTTCATTATAGGGTATCACAAGAGAGTCAGATTCGCTCCCCAATTCACCATTTTCTCCATCGCTTAATCGGTTTTTCCATCAATCACAAGAGACATGGGGATAAGGTTACTAGCCTTAACATATTTTTTCTATGGAGCATTGTTACATCGGGAGTTTTCTACAACATCCCGTACCATTTGGCAAATTATTTGGGCAGCAAGGCTACGATTTCTCGAGCTGGTAGCCCCGTTAATGGGGGTAATTTTGTTACGCACCTTGCGAGTTCCTATGGTATTCTTGTCCCACGTTTGACCCGAACTTTGACACACAAACTTGGGGATGATCTCACTATGGGATACTTAGAGTCCATGCATGTGGTAACTAATGAGGGATAACATTGGAGTATCCCGAGGGATGATGATGTGGAGTACCAAGAGCAATCAACACCTCAACAAAGGCCTAGAAGATGGAGGAATGTGAGAGCCCGGGGGGAGGTGGAGAGAGATCTTCAAGCGACACAACAACATGCGGGAGGAGTGCCAACCGACCCTTTCCAAAGTCGGGTGGGTACTTACTTAGACAACCTTCATGGGAATGCTATTTATACTACTCAACTTGTTGAGGGTATTTATTCTGATCTGGGTGTCATTCGACCACACTCCATGCCGCCACAATACCCGTATATGCCAACATGGGAAGAGTTATGGATGCCAAGAGGCGACGGAGCGGTAACAAGTGGAGCCCAAGATGACGAGGAGGATGATCGATTATTTTTAGTTTTTGTTTGTTTTTAGGAAGTTGGCCTTCTTATGTCCCCTCTGATTGCAATGGAAGCAAATCAGGTATGATGTCTGGACTGTGGGGGCGGGGGCAGTACAATCCCTGCTAAAGTGCCCCGTCTTGCCACACTTGTAGCAGCCTGACGATCTTGCTCTACAAGCTCCCTCATGCAGCCCGCCGCATTTCCTGCAGCGGCTTTGGCCTGGATGGCCCTTCGACCTGACGTCGGATCCCTTGGGTTTCTTCCCCGAAACCCCTGTAACCTGCTCAGTCTCCGCCTTCCTCTTCCTGAGGTGCTCCAAATCAATCTCCCTCTCCCGCGCCCTGGTAATCATGCACTCCAAGGTCGGGCAGGCTGAATAGCTGACATGCTCCCGAATGTCAGCCCTCAACATGTCATGGTAGCAGGTCTTCTGCATCTCCTCATCCCCAGCATACTGAGGTGCCAACAAGGTCCTCTCCCTGAACTTGGCGGTGATCCCCGCCACTGACTTTGTAGTCTGTCTCATATCCAGAAACTCCCTGGCCAGCTACTCAAGCTCCACTGCTGCCGCAAACTCCGCCCTGTACCTGGTCACAAAGTCTAACCAAGTCATAGCCTCCACGGCCGGGGCTCCCAGCAAGTCACCGACTGACTCCCACCAATCTCTATCTTTGTCCCTCAAACAACCCGCAACAAAGCAGACCTTCGACCCCTCCAGGCAGAAGCTCGTCAACTATGCAGACTCGATGTCCGCAATCCATCTCCTGACTGCAATGGGGTCCTTTGCCCCATGAAAGTCTGGTGCACCACTCCCTCGAAAGTCCTTAAAGGATAGTGTGTGCGTACCCGACTGGCTGGACACCAAGTCACTTCTGAATGCTCATAGGCGACCATTCATCAGCTCAACAATCCCTTCCTCGATCGACCCGAAAGTAACCGAGGTCGCCTCAAGGATACCTCTCGTGATCTCAGACGCGATGAACTCGCGTAACCCGTCATCGACCTGCTCGGACCCTGCACCCGAGCCTGATCTTGATCCCGAACCTCCTGCTCCTTGTCGTGTGACCACCATACTGAAAATAAAACACATAGACGTCAGGATCATACATACTTTTGAGAGGTCTCACACACTCCCCAAGTTTCTTGGTTCCATCTTGGCCCTCTTTGACTCGAGTACGGATCCTCTGCTTTCAGTAGTACGGGCCCATACTACCTTCCACATATATCCGTACTTTCCTCAAGGATTGCCTCAACTTCACCAAGTCCCTTAACCATTATCCATCTCCAACTAATCTCATCCTAGGCTTTCTTAGGGCACCTTCTGACCTACTCTCTGCCATCAGCTGCACTAGGGGTCCCTACCCATTTTCCCTAACTAGCTCACGAATATTGTTACATATTCGTTTACTAGTTAGTTAAAGTTAGCCATAACCCCTTTATTACAAAGCAAGTAGCATTCGTGTATTGAGTAACCAAATCGAGCATAACCTAATCAGGTTATCTCACTGCTAACTAACAGCTCTAACATATGGTTCATAGAGCTCATGTAGCAGGCATGCAGGGCATCCTTCCTAGATCCTTAGTCCTAATCTATCATGCGGTTCTCATAAACACATAACAGATATACAAGGCATCCTCCTAGATCCTTAGCCCTAATCTAGCATGCAGTTCTCATAAACACATAACAAGTATGGGTATCTTGGGGAAAACTTACTTGAGCTCGGTCGGTCGCACGCATCACACACCTTGTTCTTTCTCAAAACTCTTTAACTTAGATTTTAGAAAAAACTATTTCCTTGTAAGAAAAATCTTTTAAGCCCTCGGTTTGAGTTCAGAACCCCCCCCCCTCCCCGAGGGTGTCCGAATCCCTCAAACCAATGCTCTGATACCAACTTGTAACATCCCAATTTTCGAGTCCTAAAATTTCGTTTGTGATTAAGTAAATTATATATCGTTTTCTAAGACATTGTCATTATCATATCAACCCATAAACCATCATGAATAAGTCTAAAAATCACAACATCGAACATTGGTATAAATCAGAGTACAATCCCAGAAAACTCAATGCGGAAATCAAATGTGTGTGTGATGCGCTGCTACACCGCCGACTCATTCCCCTTGGATGAAGAGGTATATGAAACCAAAACTGAAACTGTAAGCACAAAGCTTAGTGAGTTCCCCCATCATACCACATACCATACAATCACATAACATACATACTGTCGGACAATTATGGGGTGCCTGTCACACCCCAAAACCGAAACGGCGGAAACGTTCGGGGGAGGAGGACGTCATGTACAGTATCACAACAAAGCATAGTAGTAAACAAACATTAACATCATCTATTGCATTAATAATATAGAAGTGTGTTATGTGAAGTTTATAAGACACAAAAAATGTAAATAAAAATACGAGATGAGTCTTGAACGATCACCATCTTCTCAAAACCTGACATCGGTACCTGTTTCCTGATGACCTGAGAATACAAGTTATTTTGAAAGAGTTGATCAACTTTAAAGTTGGCGAGTTCATAAGCATTTTAGTGTCATTATTTGTATGAAAATGTTTGTAAATGTTTGATGTATAAGTTTGTAGGTGTTTGTAGCAAATGTTTGTATCTCCAAGAAAATCCTATATTTTCTACTAAACGTAGCCTTCTACCAAGGCATCAAATGTTCTGTATGTTTATTTATTGTAAGAGTGTGCATTTTCCCAAGTGTGACTATAACCAAAAATATAGTTTTATATTACCGTTTACGTGAGAAGATCGCAATGTGAATGCAATGGAGAAATAATAAAGTACTGTAGTGTTGTATTATAGTAACTACTGTTGTACTAACTACCTTAAACCAATTGTTATTTAAGGTATAATGTGATATGATTGCACCATACTATCGACTAATAACACGATGATGAAAGACGTCGGAAGAAATGACATTTGGCACCCGTAGACTTGCAAGCCCACTGTAGCGAGCTGCAAGGTGTAGGATAGTCAATCCAATATAGATCTATACACAAATTCACGCTCTCCCTCCATTAGACTCTGGCTACAAAACGAGCCATGGCAGTGATGCCATGCCCCGAAATAATGGTTCACATTTATGTTATAATATTATTCTATATGTATTGTATGTACTAGTGTAATGTATGTTTTGTGACAACCGTCAAATTCTGGTAAAGTCAAAGTCAAACAAAGTTAACAAATCAAACCGATCAACTCAGTTAACCCTTGTATACTAGGGTTTACGTTATGTAATTATTGTACAACTCGCTATTCTAATGAGAAATCATCAATTGCAAAGTTCGTATATCTAGATTTCCTTAACCTAAAACTGTGGTAAGTAATGAACCAAACCAATAAAACACTATTGCACACTCATCGGGAGTGTGTAGGACCCTTAAACATGGCTTAACGGGGTTTAAAAACCTCGCGTTGCGAAGCCGGACACTCAAGAATGTCACAAACGAAACCTCTCTCAATCATTTTCACTCTATATCTCTCTATCTCAAATCTCTCCCGAATCTCTCTCAAAAGTTCCCTTAACTTTTTGTAATCATTCGGGTAATCCCGACCCTTAACCGGGTCAAAAACCACTTAAAACGGGTAAAATACCCTTAAGGTGTAGACCTATATGTGATTAGTATGCACTATGTCGTTATACTAATCGTGGGATTTATTTGTTGTCAAAACTTTTCCTTACAATAATCTAGCGTAGACCTACATCTAGGTCAAAGTATTCTCTGAAACCAAAATTTCTAGAATCATATTAACAAAATGGGCTTACGGCAGACCCATCAGACTCAAAGGTCTATTAGGTCTTAATCATACCACTAAGCATACATCAAATGGTTGTAAGAAAGACCTAGCTTGGATCAAATTTCAAGGTTTCACTTGGATACGAAACTACTAAATTCCATGGGTTTATTATATGTAGACTTTATTAGGAATTGCCTTCAGAACACCATAAGAATCGAAATACAATACACTTAGAACTAAGATAAACTTAATTAGATAACTCACGACGCATAGCCCTTTCTAACGACTCATTATCGTCTCACCTTTAAACATTTTGGTTGAAAGGTGCCGTCTTCCACTACTAGAAAACTGGCCTTTAATGACGCGCAAACAACGACACACACTGATAGACGACGCACATTTGTACGTGCCCTAAAAACTAATGTCACTTTTCCAAAATTTTAAGGATTGAGGACGCGCATTTATACGTGCCCTAAAATTAGTGTCAGAAAAGAAAAAAAAAAGTAATGCGGAGGGCGCCTTTCATAAAATGTGCGTCGTGTAAGTGTGTCGCTTTATAATTTTTTAATGAAACACGCCTTTTAGGCGGGAAATGATACGGTGGAAACAAAATCCCCAATTTTTTTGAAGACCCGCTCATTCTTTTCTCTCCACCTGCCGATGACCTTCATTTTCTCCCCTCATTCTCTCTGTAAAACCTAACAGCCGCCACCACCAGAAACATGAAGACCATTCTCTCGATCGTATCTTTATGGCGACGATTCTCTCTCGATCAGATCGAAGACCGCTCACTCTCTCCTTAGATCTCCCCCGATTCTGATCCCCCTCTCTATAACACCCTCGCTTCCTTCTAGAAATCGAAGACCATTCTCTCTTAATCGTATCGTTATAGCGACAATTAGACACAATAATCTCAACATAAAATTGGTAACATAACTCGTCTTCACCTCTACCCTACTCCATCTACAACGAATCCTCACATTTACAAACCCTAGTCCTGTTGCGCTTCTAGCCTTGGTCCTTTTTCTTCATCCGTTCAGCAAATAAGGGGAACACGGCTTCTCATTTACAAACCCTAGTACAGAAGCGCAAGGATTTGGTTCGACCAGTGGGTTGTGTTGTTTTAGTTTAATTGACAGCTTAGGGCTAATCATGGTATGCTCAATTGTAATAATCTCAATGAAATTCTCTCTAGTTGATTTCTACTTTTCCGTTCGTCTATATGAAATGCCTTGTAGTTTTTGATCTATGTATGGTTTAGCAAACATCTTTGGGCTACCTATGTTCAATGGATATGTAATTTCAGTTTTATGTTTAGACCTATGGTCTACTGTTCATGTTTAGCAGAATTTACCGAGTAAAATATGTTCTACTTATAACTATTACATGGTGTGTCTGCCTAACTTTTTGATATCATTACAGAATAACTCTCCATTTCCAAATGGAGGAGATTTAATGGCAGACCTTGAGGAGGCTTTGGTCAAACATCGATCTAATCATATAACAGGTTCTGAAATGGCAGAAACAAGGGAAAAACGGATCGAGATCCACGTCTAAAATCGTTTGACACAACTTGAAGGTTGCCATAAGAAGCATTTTTATTATACTTTAACATTGTAGAGAAATATTCAGATTGCTTGGTAATCTTTGTGTAGTTAAATGCAGTTTCTTTTTGGCAGCATAAACTTGATTTTTGCATTTTGCTTATTCTCATAATTACATCAAGGGTGCAAATTTGATTATGGGAGATTGATATAAAGCACCTTCATCGTTTCCATGTTCTTGCCTTTGGATTCAAGAATGCTTGATATCCTGTAATGGAATTGAGACCAGTCAACTCCAATATATTTCTGTTATTTTCATTGTTTCTGGTTCCCCTTCTTGAAGAAGTTATTACTATGTTGATGGTTTAAAATCACATTACATTGTATTTAAATGGAATTCTCCTTTCACAAAATTCGAATTGTTTTACCATAATCTTTGTAAGGAATTAAAGTCCTAATGCTCTGTAAACCAACATCCTAGACCTTTATTTGATGTCTTATACAATTCTACATGAATATTTACTGGCAGGTGAAGTTGTTTGTTGATATCATTTAACTCATTTGTTTTTTTTTATCGTGAATTTAGAATTACCTTTAATCAGAGGTGAAGACCTTCAGTCAAAGTGTTTGCTTGAACTCCATGGACTTAAGGTATACTGTAGTTTATAACATCTTGCTTTTCCATATTTTCTTTTGTATCTAAAGATTAACATTTAATGGGTTAAAGGCAAGAAACAACTATGTACTTTCATCTATTTCCTTATCATAGCATTCTACTTGCATCTTTTTCTACTACAACATTGTACTTAAGTAGATTTTTTCAAGTACAATGTTGTAATGAGAAAAAGAAATCCATAGTATAATTGAATAGAGTTTTTAAAGTACAATGTGTTGATAAGAAAAAAGTTGAAAGTACAATGTTGTAATAGAAAAATGGAAGATTAATGCTTATGCTTCTTTGAACATCATTTGTTGCAGAGACTAACAAAATTGGAGGAGGAAGAAAAGAATAGAGTAGAAACTAGGAAGAGGAAATTCTTTGCAGAAATACTTAATGCAATAAGGGAACTCCAGTTGCAAGTTCAGGCCTCTCAAAAACGTAGGAAGCAAAGGAATGATGTTGTTCAGGTATGTAAATTGTTTCCCTATATTTATATCTATGTATAATATATAATGTATCTACTTTTATACATCAGGAAGCTTACATGAGAATGGTTGAGGAAAGCAAGAATGAAAGGTTAACTATGCTTTTAGGGAAAACAAATGATCTTCTTGTGCGTTTAGGAGCTGCTGTTAGGCATCAAAAAGATGCTGAACATGATGGAATTGAACCTCTGAATGCTCCAGAAACTGAATTGCCTGAATCATCATCGGCTTCAAAGATTGGAACTCCTGATGAATCACAGCTTGATGTGGATGTCGATTTAATTGAGGCAAAACTTGATAATGGAGTGAAGACCTTTGACTTACTTGAAGGACAACGACAATATAATTCAGTCATCCATTCAATTCAGGAGAAGGTAATGTTTTTCTCCCACTCAAAAAGGCTCTTCATCCTCATATGTGTAAAAGACATCAATGCCATCTTTATCATGATCATTGAAAATAACCCATGTAATAGATACAATATTAAAGTCATTGAGCTGTGGCTACTTAGGGCATGTTTGGATTGTGGGAATTTCGAAGGAACCCAATGGAATTGGAATTCATGATTCCATTCCATGGCATTTCTGTTCCATCAAAATCCTTTGAAATTCAGTGCTTGATGGATTTTACCATTATGAGGGAGGGTGGAAGGAATTCGATTCTGTTTTACAATTTTGTATTAAAAGGCCAAAATATACTTGTAAATAACATAAAAGAGTTAAAGTTATATATTTAAGATAAACAAAGGAAATATATATGCAAATAAAAGAGTACTTTTTTGGTCTCTTGAGTATAGCTGACTTTTTCAATTATGTTCTCAAAAAGATTCCCCTTGCTATTTTGGCCCTTATTTGTGGTTTTGTAACGTTGTTGGTCCCTGTTCCTAAGTAAAATAACTATATTTTTAAGATCAATATTGCAAAAATCAGCCATACTCAAGAAACAAAAATATTCATTTTATGTGAAACAGGGACCAAAAACATCACAAGAACCTAAAAAAAGGGACCAAAATTGAAAAAAAAAAGTCAGCTCTACTCAATTCATTCTAAATAAGAATATAAAATAAAGTAGGATTTAACTTTTTATTATTAGATTTCCTACCAACCTAATAATAATAATAATAATAATAATACTTGGCAGGTTATGATTCTTTCAGATTTCATCATTTTAGAAAGGAAATGCCAAACACCCCCTAATGAGATATGAGCTAATGGTATTTAGTATTTTTGTGGTTGGGATGCATTTTTGTACAGGTAACAGAGCAACATGCAACACTTCAGGGTGGAGAACTAAGACCCTACCAACTACAAGGGCTTCAATGGATGTTATCTTTATTTAACAACAATCTGAATGGAATATTAGTTGATGAAATGGGATTGGGGAAGACAATTCAAACCATCTCCTTGATTGCATATCTCATGGACAAGAAAGGTGTCTCTGGTCCTCACTTGATTGTCCTCACTTGAGTGTAGTGAAGAAAGCACATCTTGGACTTGTTACAACCCTAACCTTCTCACAGGATTCAAGGTTCCCTCTCTTTTTTTCTGATAAATTCTTTAATTCAGACTTCAGACCTTTGACCTTTCCATACCCGTATTTTTTTATATAAGAAAGCTTGTTGTTTTTTTTTTGTAATACAGAGCCCTGGTGTTTGCATCTCTTGATTCAAGTGCAAGGGTCACACAAATCAAAGAAACCAAAAACAATGGTATATCACTTTTTCTCTCCTCACTCACATCATCATATAAACACGTGTACTTTCTATTGGATTTTTGTAGCTTGCTTATAGAAGAGAAAACAAACACTGATAAGAACATGTAAACCATGTTTGATGTGTTGAGAAGGAACATAACTGTAAAGCTTGAAACTTTAGTCCTGAACTGTAAACCCTGGTAATCATAATTTTCTCACTTCCCAGTTCATATTTATATATATTTTCTATGTACCATTTCTTGTCGTTTTCCTTTTTGACCAGGTAATATCATCAATTTGTTTCTTTCTACTTAGTATTTCTTACTGGTTGTGAACAAGCCTATCATCTTACATTTGAGTTTATAGGAATCAACAATTACTGTGAAACTTCCAGTGTTTAGATTTCTTACTGGTTGTGAACATTTGTTTGTTCCCTTTTTACCCTTCACTTGCAGGTTGATGATTTGTCAAGAATGTTCAGACTATTTTCCAAAAATACCCCATGGATTGGATCCTGTCTCTAGTATGTTTAAAAATGTTTGTGATTTAGAAGCTTTCGAGGAAACGAGACTCAAGCAAAAAGTAAACACACAAAGAGTTGTTGGCACATAGTAAGCTAGATAATGCAATTGTATATAAATGAGTTCATTTTTTTATAACATTTACTCACTACTGGAATAATTATTTGTATTTGACATATTAGTGAAATGAATTATCTTTGTTATTTATGGTATTTTATTTTGTATTATGAGATTTTTAATGTATTATTTAATTTGAAAATTAGTAAATCTATAAATAATATTTTTTTTAAACATTTAAAATTATGATACGCAAAAATGTGTGTCATCTTCATTTATGACATGGCCTTTCTTGACAGGGGCTTTCTTGATACGCATTGCGTGTCATTAACACGCGCGTCGTAAGGTTACGACATGTGAATGCGTATCGTCTTCCTTTATGATAGGGCCTTCCTTGATACGCATTGCGTGTCGTAAACGCGCGTCGTAAATGCACGTCGTAAATGAGCGTCGTAAATGCGCGCCGTCTTTCTTTATAACAGGGTCTTCCTTGACGCGCATTTGTGCGTCGTCTGAGCCTTTTATGACGCGCAATGAGCGTCGTAAAAGGCTGTTTTTTTAGTAGTGTTCGTAGACCTATAGGGTGCGATCATACCAGCACTAATGCACTGGCTCCCATCAGAACCCCTCAGCTAAGTATGTTTGGGCAAAGATAGTAACTAGGATGGGTAAAATTAACATTCGTACAAAACCTACTTCTACCCATTTCCGTAACTCCATCTCAGGAGTGCTTAGCAGAAACGTTAAGAATAGTACAACGATGTGCGAAATTTATATATGTGAATATAAATTGTAAGAATGCACTTGAGATAATCATCCCCACTCACGAAGTCGTTTTTTTTCATCATGAAACAGAATTATGTCTTCACCAAGAGGTAACCAACCAACTAGCAAGACACCAACCCTGCAGATAGACCCTACTACTTTTCAAACTGCAGTCACGGCAGTTGTGGCAGCCGTTATGGCACAGCTCAACGCTAACCACACCAACGGGCACGAAAATGATACCGGAAATACTAACAGCAATAACAATCAAGAACACCAGCGGGCGTCTACCAATGAAAATACCTCATACCACAAACCTAAGAGCAAGAAACGGAAGATTTGGAACAGAGAGAAGTGCAACCCATCCCAAAAATTCACTAAGGGACAACAATCTGTGGCTGCCCCTACAATTGCGATAGCAGTCGCAACGCATGCCTCGACACCAGCCACGACATTTGTCACTCGAGCACCAGACAGGCAATATATGGGAACACTTCCAAAGTGTAACAGGTGTAGCTACCATCATAACGGAGCTTGCCTGATTCCACACTGTATCAACTGCAACAGGAAAGGACATACCGCTCGCTCCTGCAGAACCCCGACTCAGCACATTAGTTCAACCACCAATACCAACATAAGTCCAGCGTGCCACCTATGCGGTGAAACGGGACACTTCAAGAGAGACTGTCCAACTGAGAGGAATGACGGGGGAGCAGGAGGAGTGTGACAACTGAACCAGCGGAAGCAACAAGGAAACTTATTAGGACTTTTGTAATGTTTCCAGCAACGAAAACATTTAAGTACCATACGTTTGTAATGAATTTGGTTTGTTTGCTAAAATTACCGCCTCTCGGAAAGTAGTTAACATATTCTCTCGTACAATCAAATCAAAGACACTCATATATGACCTTAGGATCATTGACCGGTAGGCTGTGATGAGATGATGTATACATCATGATTAATTAGAATCAAAATGCTACATAATTAAAGCGAATAATTCCATCCTAATTTCCGTTCCAAGTCTAGTGGTGGTATTTGGATAGAGCCATTCACTCGTCGATTTCGTCAATATCAAATGACATACGACTTGCATATACCGATCGATTATGGAATGATCGGTCGGGGATCACAATATAAAGTATCATCACTAGCTATTAGATCACGCTTATTGTCAGCACGAGATATTGTGGTATGAATCATTTGCAGTGGAAATAACATCGATCAAAACGGAAAACACTAAAAAGAAACACAGGATGTACTACCACTCTAACGAATACTTATTACGAATACGACTTAACACATGTGTCATCGAGAAAATCCAGTGTCGTCATTCGATACGGATTGGTTTGGGTCATCACCTTATCAATTACCTATGTTACGAGAAGACCCTCCACCTAACCAACTAAATATTGAAACCCTCGTCTCTCAATCTAACTCTGACCCTCTGGTCATTCTTCATTACGAAACCCCAAAGAACTATCTGGAGGTGTGTTATACCTTTTGTAACCTTTCCAAAGTATTCCTAGTAAACCCTTCGAGAATATCACTCGTATAGCAGGTCAAGATCAAGCACGAAAGTTGCGGACGAATACGGCTAGTCTATCACAACTAAGTGTATATACGAGGATAATATATAATTAAGATTCTACGGACATTAGATGTGTGCTTCCGCCCTATTTCCTGTTCCTTGTCTGGTTGTGGACTTGGGGCAGAGTCACCCATCCAACTGTCTTACCAACACTAATTCCATACAACCTCTACACACAAGTTAGAGATAGATGGACCAGGTACGAGTCCTACCAGGAACTTCAGGACAAGGCGACCCAGGAGTACGAGTGAACGTCCTACCATCCGAATAAGTCTAGTCGCGTAAACCAAACCCACATGCTTCCTACCGAGCTAAGCAATCGAGGAACACTACAACATGCCCTATGCAACGCTCCGAGGAGAAGTTATTACTTATGACTTAAGACAACTAAAGACGTACGAGGTCGGCTAGGTCACGTATGACCTCGAACTAGGAGCAGTAGTGTTCGCCGTAGAGGTCTAGAGGCACTATCTCCACGACACGAAGCATACAATCTTCACCGATCATAAGAACCTAGAAGGCACGGACGGCGAGGCATGTTATCCCATGAACCGGAACTGGACACCGAAGTTGATGGAATCAGAGATGGTAGATTCCTTTCGTGATTTTGGCAACCCTTGCAGGGAATAGACTAGGCTTGAGTACGGCCTACCACCAGCAACCTGACGGGAAGAGCAAAGGAAACCATCCAAACCTGGGAAAAATACTAATGGCTTGGGTGATTGACTTCGGTAAAGCGTGGGAATGCCCATTGAAGATTCATTGAGTTGTTGCATAACAACAACAATCACCCTAACATCAAGGTCGCTCCATACGAAGCTTTCTATAGCCGTAAGGACAGGTCACCACCGCGATGGGCTGAAGTGGGAGATACACAGTTAGCAAAAGGACAAGTCCCAAATAGCACCCTCACTGGACCTGAAATCATAAAGGAGACAACGAAAAAGATCATACAAATTCAAGAAAGACTGAAAGCGTTTCGAGATCGACAAAAGAGCTACGCAGATAAACAACACACACAATTGGAATTCTATGTTGGTGACCGTATACTTCTGAAGGTTTCACCGTGGAAAAGAACAATATGTTTTGATATACGTGGGAAACTAAATCTGAGATACATCGGGCCATTTGAAATCCTTGCCAGGATTGGCCACTAACGTACAAACTCCGACTACCACAAGAACTTAATAATGTACATCCTACCTTTCACGTCTCAAAACTAAAGAAGTGTCTTTCCGACAAGACTCTCATGATACCCCTCGACGAAATTGAAGTTAATGAGAGTCTCCATTTCGTCGAAGAACCAGTTGAGATCATGGATCTAGAGATCAAAAGAATGAAACAAAGTCGTATTCCCAAAGTGAAGGTTCGTTGGAATGCTAAACGAGGATCCGAGTTCACCGGGGAATGCAAGGACTAAATGAAACAAAAAAGACCCACATATCTTCCCGAACTCTTGAAGTCCCATCCAAAATGAAAATTTTGGGACAAAATTCCTTCTAACGGGGGGATGATGTGACAACCGTCAAATTCTGGTCAAGTCAAAGTCAAACAAAGTCAACAAGTCAAACCGGTCAACTCAGTTAACCCTTGTATACTAGGGTTTACGTTATGTAGTTACTGTACAACTCGTTATTCTAATGAGAAATCATCAATTGAAAAGTTCGTATATCTGGATTTCCTTAACCTAAAACTGTGGTAAGTAATGAACCAAACCGATAAAACACTATTGCACACTCATCGGGAGTGTGTAGGACACTTAAACATGGCTTAACGGGGTTTACAGACCTCACGTTGCGAAGTCGGACACTCAAGAATGTCACAAACGAAACCTCTCTCAATCATTTTCACTATATCTCTCTCTATCTCAAATCTCTCCCGAATCTCTCTCAAAAGTTCCCTTAACTTTTTGTAATCAGTTGGGTCATCCCGACCCTTAACCGGGTCAAAAACCGCTTAAAACGGGGTAAAAATGGATAAAATACCCTTAAGGACCCGAAACCTACCTTATAGGACCGAAGCCTCTTAGGGCCAAAAGTCCCCTTAAAGGACCGAATTGCTGAGCCGAAGCCCCAAGACCCGAACCCGAAGCTGCTGGAACTGAACATCCCTTTCGGACCGAGCCTCGCAGGAACCGAACCCGAAGGTCCTCTCGGGCCCGAACCTCGCAACCAGGGGGACCGAACCCTTCGGTACATTTCGCCTTCGCCCCATTTCGCTTCCTAGCCTACCTTCGTCTTCGAGCCCAGCAACATCAAGGACCGAACCTCCGGCCCAGAACCAAGAGGTCTCGCAGGAAGCCCAATTCTTCCCGGTTTTCGACTACGACTTCGTTTTTCATCATTTTAACGCGGAATTTTCACACAAAACTTTATTTTATCAATTAAAGCCTCACAATTCACTAATTCCCACGTTTTTAATGCAAATATTATCCAAGAAATTAGTGGGTGAAGTACAAAAGGGTGGAGTGTTGACTTTTCTTTGATTTATGACACAAGCAACCCCCCACACTCACTTCATGACCAGCCACACCTCCTCACCATCCCTAGTCACTTCATTGTACTTTTTCCATCATACTCTAGCCATAAACACGTTCTAGAGGCTGGGAAAAACCCACCTCTCTCCTCACTTCATTCATTTTCTCTCATTCCTATGATTGTTTCACATCCTACTACTCAAATCATTGATTTCTTACACAAACTCCATCATCTTTGTGTTAGATTCTCGAATCATCAAGGCATCTTCTTAGTGTTCTTGAGTGGAACACTTATTTTCTTCAACATCCATCCACTAAGAACACATAAGGTGAGTTTATACCCCTACATTATCATGTTTTCTTAAGTTTTTAAGGGGGGGGGGGATACAAGTTAAAACACCAAGAACATAACTAAACTTATCCAATAGCTTTCATCAGAAAAGTTTAACTCCATTCACGGGCTGTTTTGGTCAACTTAAATATTTTAGTTTTCAAAACTGTATTAGGTGCAAGTAGTTCAGGTTTATACCTTTAAAATGACCACTTGCACGTCTCCATACAATTTTTCTACAATTTATGGTGATTTTTACAAAACTGCCTATCATTTCAAGAGCAAATCCGGACCAGTCTGTGATCATGGACTTTTCCACACAAGTTGGATGTCATTAAAAATCATAATAAAATTGATGAGCAAACTATCATTTCCCAAGCTCTCAGAATTTACGGATTCTGATTTGGACCTTTGATGATTTTTCAATAAATTTTCTAAGAACGGTAATAAAAATGTTAACACTAGAAAAATGCTATCAACTTCATTTGCACCTTGTAACTTGTTGAGCAAGGTGTGTATCATTATGTGAATATATGTTTTTACATTACATGTCAGTTCGTCTTGGTGTATTGATATACATTAGAAAACAAATGGATTTTTACCTTCATAAATATGGTAATTAATTAGTTGTTATATTACATGTTATTTCACCTTAGTAAAAGGTATATATATATATATATATATATATATATATATATATATATATATAGAGAGAGAGAGAGAGAGAGAGAGTTAGGTTCAAATATTTTCACTATCTATTATGTGCCTGTATGATTGATTCTGGACCAATCATTTTAGTTATTTTAAGAAACTAATTAATGCATATTAAATGCTGAAAATGTAATTAATACCCATTATATCTTCAACATGTAATATGCATTAATTACTTTGTTAAAATAACTAAAATGATTGGTCCAGAATCAATCATACATGCGCACAATAGATAGTGAAAACAAAATAACCTAACCCTATATATATATATATATATATATATATATATATCGGTATATATATATATATATATATATATATATATATATATATATATATATATATATATATATATATATATCGGTAAACAAAAGAGTTTTTACCTTCACAAATATAGTAGTTAACCATAATAAACAAATTTATAACTATTACATTTAAACGTTTTGATAAACTATAATAGGTATGGTTTATGTTTCCATTAACACAACAAACACATTTCGGAAGGTTTTATTCCCATAGAAAAAGGTTTTACACTCACGCACACCACACGTAAACTTGTTAACTTAAATTGTGAGACATTCTTCTCAAGTACTCCTAGAGTACGGGTTAAAATTCCTGGTAGCTATAATCAGAGTATCTTGTAGGGATAACGTGATAGTTGTGTATAGATCTATATTGGGTTTGACAAACCACACCTGAGTTGCATTCAACAGCTAGACCGGCAGGTCTGGGGTGACAAGTGTCATTATCTTTTTCGACGTATGAGAAACGTTGTTGTAGGTTCATTCAATCATATTATAGTTATAGCGACTCACATAGGGAGTTAACAACACATAAAGTTTATGGGATTTTTATAAATCAAAAATGGTTTTATGTCAATTTAAAATCACTTTTTATATCAAGAAGTATGGATATTACTGTACACTTTCGGTCTTGGTATTTAAGACTACACAGCATTCTTGTGAGGGAAATATTGGATTTTTCTTCGTAACACACAACACATTACAAAGAACGGTTTCCAAACTCTTTATCTAAAAAGCTTATGAACTCACCAACTTAATTGTTGACACTTTTTCAAAACTACTTGTATTCTCAGGAAATCAACAAAACCAAGTAACCACAAGCTTTTGAGGATGGAACGTTACGGCGTTGAACAATTATTTTTATATCATGTCGTGATCAATCATTGAAATATGTAATACTTGAAACCATGTAATTCTTTTCTGATTATTTTTATGATTTGTTGTATTTACTTTGAGCACTATTATACTGTTGTTATGATACTATACATGAAGTCTGTCACCCCCGGACGTTTCAGCCATCCTTGGTTTGGGGGTGTGACAGATTGGTATCAGAGCATTGTTTATAGTGAACTAAGTATATCAAACCACATAAGATATACAAACTATAAATACATTGGGACTAAAGTCTCTGATTTAAAGTTTTCAAAACAATTATACTTTTAGAAATGAAATAGTTTCTTGTTAAAAGTATGAGTGAATATATACATACTAGTATAGTATCATTATCTAGGACAATACAAAAGTAAAACGAGGAGTTGGAAATTACGAGTAGACCTTGGGGTATGTAATCATACTTTGGATGAATATAGCCTAATCAACTATATTTATCCAAAGTTTGACTATTGTATGTCGGGGCATGGTCGTAGTGAGCAACAAGCCTAAAAACTTCCCATATCATAAAGATACTAAGAACCAAACATAACATTTAAGATACTATAGGAGTATTTTGTAATATTATAACTTATGTGAAAACTAAACAAATCCTTAATAATAGGTCTATAGTCACTAAGTGGATACTCTACAGTTATATATAACTTAGAGATCATAGACTTAGAGTCTGTGGTCATTACCTTACCTCCTTTTCCTTGTTTGGATGTGGACCTAGGGTAGGATCACCTATTCAAAGGTCTATCATATCTTTGTTATATGTGATTAGTATGCACTAAGTCGTTATAGAAGTAACTAATGAGGATCAAACCCCTAAAAATATTTCTAGGAATACGACTAATGTATGCTTCCTACCCCTCCTATTCTTGCACGTATAGCATGACAAGATTCAACTTACCAGGAGACCCCTACTTTCCCAACCAGGGAAATAGTGGATGGTTAGGAGAAGAAACCAAAGAGGAACCGGAGGCGATCAACCCTCCGTACATAGCCAGGGTTCCCGCAAACTGTTTCAACTATATCAGACTTGTGCCCCGTTGGGCAACCGTGATCCAGGGTTGTAGTCGACAGCAACGACAAAGATCACCATTTGGAGACCAACAAGGTTGCTATGACCTCAACCACGGGGGACCAACTAACAGAGCCCTCCTGGCGAAGACCCGACAGATCACGAACATCGGGGATCAAAACAGGGAGACTGCGAATCAAGTCCGGGAACTGCGTACTACTACAGACGCTACCATCTCACAAACTCGAGACTTGGAAAGAAACTCCTACTAACATATCATGACATGTATGTGTACTTTATTAGTGCATAAACAACTAATTATAAGGGATAACACCCTAATAGACTAGAAAACTCTTAGTTTGAAGGGATACAATCACATGCGATTGCATAACTAGGGTATATGGCCACCTTATTGAGTTTACGGTCCAACTGGCATGACCAAGTGGGTTTACGGTCAAAATGGTATGACTTAGGGAGTTCACAGTCCAAGTGTTCACGGTCTAATGACCTTACGGTCATGGAGTTTACGGTCTAAGGAGATCCAACCGTAAACTCATCAAATCATTCACAAATGAAGGTTTTCATGGGCTTCATTCAAAGGCATCGGATTCTAGGGACCATGCTTAGCCTTATGAAGGGTTTAAGGACTCTAAATCACCTTTCATTAAAGTTTACGGTCTAAGGAGATACACTTAGACCGTAAACACCTTTTTCTTGGCTAAAAATGATGTTTTCAAGGTGATTTAACTAGTGATTCAAGCATATATCAAGCTAAGGGTAGTGTACTTACTTCTTAGAAGCTTGTAAGGGTGATTAGGATCCAAGAACACTAGTGTGTGTTCTTGGTGAAATGAAGAACACTTGAAGATCTATCAAAATGAAGAGATTTCATGGATGAAATCATGCATAATCACTAGATAAAGAGATGCAACAACAAATCAAAGGAAGGAATTCTTACATTTTTGGAAGATCAAGATGAAGATCTTATGATACTTGAGAGAGAATTCGGGATTCTAGGCTTGGAAAGGAAATAAATAATCAAAATGATCATGAATTATGTATATATAGGGAGTTTACGGTCACCATGACCGTAAGCTCTAAGCTTCCTGACCGTAAACTCCTTTTCAGGAGGTTTACAGTTTGCTAGATGGTTTGGAACATTAACTGACACATCCAAACACTGATTCCCTTGATGCACTAGGCTCAGGATGCTCAAAAAGACTCTAAACAGTGCTAAAAGTTAGCAAAAACGAGTCTGACTTAGATTGAAGTGAATGGTTTGTACAAGATAGAAATTTCAGGCTGTCACATCATCCCCCCGTTAGAGAGAATTTCGTCTCGAAATTAGAATTTAAACAATTAAGTTACAAATAACTAAGCGAGAACATGAGGATATTTCAGTTTCATTTGATCCTCACGCTCCCAAGTGAATTCAGGTCCTCGTCTGGCGTTCCAGTGAACCTTCACTATCGGGATACGACTTTGCTTCGTTTGCTTGACCTC
This sequence comes from Lactuca serriola, assembly GCF_051521515.1. NCBI lineage: Eukaryota > Viridiplantae > Streptophyta > Magnoliopsida > Asterales > Asteraceae > Lactuca > Lactuca serriola. The sequence continues at coordinate 195,127,266 of NC_136414.1, read as the reverse complement.
TCGGTCCATGATCTCTATAGGTTCTTCCACGAAGTTGAGGCTCTCGTTGGTCTCGATCTCGCCGAGTGGGATTACAAGAGTCTCGTCGGACAGACACTTTTTCAAGTTCGAAACGTGGAAAGTAGAATGTACGTTACTGAGTTCACGAGGTAGGTTGAGTTTGTAAGCTATAAGGCCGATTCTAGCGAGAATCTCGAAAGGCCCTACGTATCTTGGGTTAAGCTTCCCACACTTTTCGAAGCGTATCAAGCCCTTCCAGGGTGAGACTTTCAAAAGAACGCGGTCTCCCACTTGGAATTCCAAAGGTTTCATTCTCTTGTCTGCGTAGCTTTTCTGTCGGTGTCTAGAGGCTTTCAATCGTTCGCGAATCTGAACGATCTTCTCTGTCATTTCCCGAATGATCTCCGGACCTGTGAGAGTGCTTTCAGGAACTCGCTCTTTAGCTAACTGGGTGCCACCCACCTCAGCCCAACACATAGGGGATTTGCACTTACGGCCATAGCGGGCTTCAAATGGAGCAGCCTTTATGCTCGTGTGATAACTGTTGTTGTAGGAAAACTCGACAAGGGGTAAATGAGTATCCCATGCCTTCCCAAAGTCGATCACACACGTTCGCAACATATATTCCAAGTTTTGAATGGTCCTCTCACTTTGTCCGTCGGTTTGCGGATCGTAGGTTGTACTCATGTCCAACCTCGTTCCAAGGGAACTTTGTAGCGACTGCCAGAACCTCGAAGTGAATCTACTATCTCTATCAGAGATAATGGATATGGAAACACCGTGCAGTCATACTATCTTTCTAATGTAAGTTCTTGTTAGTTTCTCCATCTTGTCAGTCTCTTTGATAGGCAAAAAGTGTGCGGACTTGGTTAACCTGTCAATGATCACCCATATGGTATCGAGACCACCCGTTGTCTTGGGCAACATGGTTATGAAGTCCATTGTGATTTGCTCCCACTTCCATTCGGGTATCTCCGGCTGTTGAAGTAAACCTGATGGTTTCTGGTATTCGACCTTAACCTTGGCGCAAGTAAGACATTTACTTACGAAGGTAGTAATCTCTACTTTCATGTTAGGAAACCAGTGATTTTCTAAGATCCAGATACATCTTATCTAAACTTGGGTGGACGGAATATTAAGTGTTGTGTGCCTCGGTCATGAGTAAGTCTCTGAAGCCACCATGTTTCGGTGTCCAGATCCGATCCATGAAATATAAGGCTCCGCCACCGTTAACTTCCAAGTTCTTATCCATCCCTCTCAGAGATTCACTCGCCACATTTTCATGTTTCAAAGCGTCAAGATGAGTCTCCTTAATTTGTGTGGACAAGTGTGAATGGATAGCCACAGTCAATGATTTGACTCTACGACCAGAGTATTCTTTTCGACTTAGGGCGTCAGCTACTACGTTGGCATTGCCAGGATGATAACGAATTTCGCATTTGTAATCACTGAGTAGCTCGACCCACCGTCGTTGCCTAATGTTGAGCTCCTTCTGGTCGAATATATGTTGTAGGCTTTTGTGGTCTGTAAAGATAGTGCTCTTCGTACCGTACAGGCAGTGTCTCCAGATCTTTAGAGCAAACACAACTGCCCCTAACTCAAGATCATGTGTGGTGTAGTTGACCTTGTGCGTCTTCAGTTGTCTTGAGGCGTAGGCGATGACCTTACCTCGTTGCATTAGAACACATCCGAGCCCTTGATTGGATGCATCGCAATAGACTACGAAGTCTTCTATTCCTACTGGGAGGGATAGTATCGGTGCGGTGCTTAAGGCTCGCTTCAGCGTTTAGAACGCTTTCTCTTGTTTCTCTTCCCAGTCAAAGGACACGCCCTTCTGGGTCAAAGTCATAAGAGGTTTCACAATTCGAGAGAAGTTCTGAATGAACCTATGATAGTAGCCAGCGAGGCCTAGAAATTGACAAATTTCTGTAGGCGTCTTCGGTGTTGACCAGTTCTCAATGGCCTTGATTTTGGAAGGGTCTACATGAATTCCCTCTTCACTAACAACGTGACCCAGGAATTCAACTCTTCGAATCCAAATCTCGCATTTAGAGAACTTCGCGTAGAGCTTCTCTGATCATAACGTTTCCAAGATCTGACATAGATGCTTACTATGCTCTTCCTTACTACGAGAGTAGATGAGTTATGTCATCGATGAAGACAATGACGAACTAATCCAAATAAGGACAGCATACCCTATTCATTAAGTCCATGAATATTACGGGCGTATTGGTCAATCCGAATGACATCACTACAAACTCGTAGTGTCCATAACAAGTTCAAAAGGATGTGTTCGGAACATCCTTCTTTAACACTCGTAACTGGTGATACCCGGATCTTAGATCTATCTTTGAAAAGTAATTCGCCCCTTGCAATTGGTTGAACAAATCATCTATACGAGGCAAAGGGTAACGATTCTTAATGGCAAGCTTGTTGAGTTCCCTGTAGTCGATGCACATACGAAACAATCCGTCTTTCTTCTTGACGAACAAGACCGGAGCTCCCCAGGGTGAGAAGCTTGGTCTTATAAAGCCCTTACTGAGCAGTTCGTTAAGTTCAGCAGACAGTTCTTGCATCTATACAAGAGCTAGTCGATAGGGCGATTTGGCTACTGGGGTATCCCCTGGGACTAAGTCGATTCGGAACTCAACTTGACGTTGTGGAGGTAATCCTGGGAGTTCTTCTGGAAAGATGTCAAGAAAATTGTATACTACCGGAATGTTCTTAATGTCCTTCATCTCTTGGCTCACATCGACAACATGAGCAAGGAATGCGCGACATTCCTTTCGCAGGTATTTATGGGCTTGAATACTCGAGATAATATGAAGGTTCGTGCCGAGTTTGTTGCCATATACTACTAGAGTTTCGCCAGACGACAGATTAAGGCGAACAGCCTTTTCATAACACATGATGCCGACACGATGAAGACTCAACCAATTCATGCCGATAATTGATGGGTTTTAGCCATAAGAACATCCTATGTGCTCATACAAACCCGAATGCTTGGATCTAGGTTTCTCTATTGTACATGCAATTTATCCAAGACTATAAACCCTAGATCTAGCATATGATAATCAATATAACATATAATTAGGGTTTAGATCATACCTTGATTGTATGTAGCAATAACAATCTCAAATCCTTCTTGTATTGACTTTAGAAAGCTTAGAGTCACAAATGTCACTCCTTTAATGGTTCACAAACACCAAGAGCAAGAGGATGAAGAGGAGAAGAGAAGGAGGCTGCCCAAAACATGTGGAAACCCTAGAAAGAAGCTTGTCAACGTTTTTGGGGCATAAGGACTCTTTAAATAGTGAGGCTATTAGGGTTATCTAACAAGGAAACCCTAATTTGGATGCTTAAGCCCTAAGCAACCCATGGACTCCTTTTCTTAAAGGCCTTGGACGATTTCTAATGGGTTTCCCCATAGAATTCGTCCACCTTATAATATAAGGCAATCCATAGCCCAAATTGCAATTATCTTATAATTACAATTCCAGTCCCTTAAGTTTAATTAATCTATTTTAGTCACAAAACTAATTACCAATTAATTATTGACTAATATTAATTAAACAATATGATTTCTCCTTTAATATATTATTCTCATAATATATTAATAAATCATAATAAATCATATTTAATCCTTTCTCTCCATAATTCATCCTATCAAGTTGCTTTGGTGAAGGCAACCCAAAAGGACCATGCACCATCGGGTCAAGTACATACCAAAATAGTTATGGACTTAGACACTAATCCAACAATAATGACATCGAAATTTTTAATTGAGACTGACATGAGGTCGATTGAAAATGAATGGGTATCTAGAGTTAGAGTACATCCTATGTATATACTGCTAGTGCTCTCAGTCTTCCCATTAGCCATTTCTATAGTGAACGGTTCTTTAAGTGCTCGTGATTTTTGCTTAAGTAAGTGAGCAAATTTCCGATTCATGAAACTTCTCTTCGCTCCACTATCAAACAGAATGCATGCATAAGAGTTATTGAGGAGAAACGTACCAGTGACCACTGTGGGGTTGTCAACTGTTCCTCGTGGCCTATAGCCAAAACTCTTCCTACTCCACCGGCATTCCCTGCCTTCGGGCAGTTCCTTTTGTAGTGGCCCACCTCGCCACAACCGTAGCAAGCCTGGCCCACACCAGCGCAGGGGACTTGGTTGATTGGCCTTATCGGAGCTTTGCAGAAATGGGCAGTGTGACCCTTTTTGTTGTAGTTAGCACATTGCATTTCCCGGCAGGCTCCTGTGTGGTGGAAGTTGCATTTTTGCACTTGGGCAAACTTCCAACGTACTGCTTTACCGGAGCGGCAGCGGCAGGTGCTATCGCAACATGAACTGCCACGGCCTGCTGCTTTTTGGCAGCTTTCTGCTTCTTCTTGTCATCCCAGAATTTCCGCTTGTTATCAGTGGATTTGGAAGGTTCTAAGATGGATAAGGTTGTTGTTGACGACGGGGTACGGACCCCATGGTCAATGAGTCGTGGTTCCAATTGCTTGGCACTATCGAAGGTAGCGGGGTTTGAAGCTAAAACATTCCCCTGAAATGGAGGCACCAGCCCCCAGATATACCTCTCTATTTTCTTTCCCTCCATGTGAACCATGTTGGGACATAGGGCCACCAGCTCGCTGAATCTGGCGGTATAGGAAACTATGTTGGAGCCCTTCATGGTCAGGCTCCCTGGTTTTTGTTCTAGTTTCTAGATTTCGCTCCTCGGGCAATATTCTTCAATCTTGAGCTCTCTCAGAGCTTCCCAGCCCATAGAATTTGCCACTATTAGAGTTAGTGACTTGACATGGCTATTCCACCATGTCAAGGCTTTTGTCTCGAAGGTGCACGCAACAAACTTGACTTTGCTCCCTTCTGGGAATGAGCAGATCTCGAAGATCGACTCTGTTTTTTCGAAGCATTGCGAGAGGGCAATGACTCTGCCAGTCCCTTTAAAGGACAATGGCTTGCAAGTTGTGAAGTCCTTGTAGGAGCACTATATCGAGCGCATATGGACCTCACCTTTAGTAGAATGAACATGCGGTCCACCTCCGCTGGTACTAGTAGAGTGATATTGAGCCATGTTTGTTGCCACAGCCGCAACTACTACAACATTTAGAGCTATCGTATCAATTTGTGGAGGAGGTGGTGGTATTGAAGTTATCGGAGTGGTGTGTCTCGCTGATCAACGCGGAGGCATATTGTAGCTATAAGATCACAAAGATGAAGACATTGATAAGAATTTAATAGAGAGAAATGATGAGAATGACTCATGGACTAACTCTCCATAGCCCAACAACACAATTGAATAGTATGATTGAATGTAGATCTAGAACTAGACGGATGAAAACAATTGGATAATAATTCCATTTGATTAGGTATTTGTCAATAATACTGGTATTACAGATGTAACAAGTTTGGGGAAAAATGACCTAGAAGTATGTCTTACATCAAACCAAGATGGGAAAATTTTGACGGAACTACGGCCTAACAAGACTTAATATGTTCAAAGTCTTCACATAGAGAGGAAATTAAACTAGAGTTTATACATAAACTACCTTATATCCAAAAGAGAGAGTTGAATGGGCTCTATCTACGACGAGAACCACTAGAATGAGTCCTTGGTTCTGACAGACGGTGCTCCATGTATCTCATGCGCCTTTCATATGCTGTCTGTCGAGCTCGAAGTTCCATGACTTCAGCTTGGGTTACAACAAGATCTCTCTGCAGAGCCTCATTGGCTCTCCTAGCCCCAATCAGAGCCTCTTCTAGATGGTGAATGCAGACCATGTTAACGCCAGAGTTGGCGTCAATTTCCATGACTCGGTCGATGGTTGCTCGACCTTGCTCGACATTCCGAGCAATCCTACGGACCATGATAGGCAGGACTCGGTCAGCTGAGCCACCCTCACTTAGATTGTAAAAGCTTCGATCTCCATTGAAGGGTAAGGGCTGACCCTGATCATCACTCCAACGGTTCAAATTTGTCGCCCACAAGGGTGTGGGACCTTGAAATGCTGATTGGGGGTTAAGGTTTGGGATTGAAGCTTCTTGTGGTAGATTGTTGACTTCTGGTTCGGAATCAGAATCATCCGAAAAGCCTTCTGCGAGGTGATCATCCAAAGGGATGGATGATCATCTTCTGGCTCTGCTTCAAGCCATCTAACATGGCCTTGGTTTGGGAAATCTAGTAAGAACCATTTCATGAAAGTTCATAGATTCAAGACATCAGAACCCTCATGTTAGTAGTACCTGTTAATTTCGAATCAAACACAACAAACGCCAGAGATAAGCACCCGGAGGCATCAATGTGCTAACGAAACGATCTTTCTGGACGAACTTAACGCGCGATCCTACGACATCGTCCTGTTTAGTCTGACCGAGTCTATGTCATACTAAACCCTTTTGTCTTAAAATCGTTCGATCGCAAAACTCCCGTTGCTCGTAACGGCAAATTAGATGCGAACCTCGAAAATTCATCCCTCTTCGAAGCCCTCTATGGTCGTAAGTACAGATTTCATTTGTGCTGGGCTGAGATAGGTGACATGCGACTAGTCAAGAGTCAAGTCCCCGACAACACTTTCGCAAGTCCTGAAATCATCCGAAAGACGACTAAGAAGATCGTGCAAAAGGGGCTACGCCAATGCAAGACAAAAACCATTAGAGTTCCAGATGGGTGGACGCGTCTCTTGCGGGTCTCACCCTGGAAAGACCTGATACGCTTTGGAAAGCGTGGAAAGCAAAAATTAAGACACATTGGAACGTCCAAGATCCTTGCTAGGATCGGCCCCGTAAGCATACAAATGCCAGTTACCCCGAGAACTCAACAAAGTCCATCCCTTCTTCCTCGCGTCGAACCAAAAAGAGTGTCCATCCGATGAGACACCTGCGAATTCCCCTCGAAAACCACAAGTTAGACGAGAGTCTACACTTTGTGTGAGAATCACCTGAACTCACGGATCGAGAAGTCAAGCGAACGAAATAACGTCGCACCCCAATAGTGAAGGTCTGTTGGAATGTTAAACAGGAACTTGGATTCACTTGGGAGCAAGAAGATCAGATGAAACAGAAGTATCCACATCTCTTTCAAAATCCATGATTTGTATTCCATGTTCGAATTTCGGGACGAAATTCCCTCTAACGGGCGGATGATGTGACAACCTGAAACTTTGTCCGTTTCTGTCACGCGATTTCCGTTAATAAAGTTTCGAATTCATTAAATTTTTCCGTCAAAATTTTGGTTTAATAAAATAATCTAGTTATATTTAATTAAAATATTAACAAATCGGAACCAAAAATCGCGCGAAAACCCGAATGTCTCAAGAAAACTACATTTTCGGTCTAAAATGGGATTACGACCATAAACTAGTTTACGGCCGAAAACTCGTTTACGACCGTAAACCTGTTTACGGTCAGTGGAAAGTGGACCCCTCACCTCACCCCTATAAATACGATGCCTCCACCTTCATTAGAACATTTCTGGCCAAAAACTCTCTCTCTCTCTCTCTCTAGACCTCGACCGTAAACACTCAAAACGCCTTCAAACTTCGGAGATCATCGAGAAAACCACGTTTGGAGTCTTTTGGAACGTCTGGAATCACTCAGCTCTTTGAAATCAGCATCCAAACCCCATTTTCAGAGTTTACGGTCCAGCCTTCATAGACCGTAAACTCAGTTCTTGAGTTTACGGCCGTAAACTCGGCAAACTGCAGAAACCGTAAACTCGTGTTCTAAGGCCGTAAACTCACCTTCAGAATTCGTAAATTCGTGTTTTAAGGTTGTCAACTCATTCCTTCAATTCAAGCAAGTCTCAGTAACATTCCTCAACCAAATTCAAGTGTTTCCGACACTTTATTTATCGAAATCGCTAATTTAGATACATATACGTAATTATTTGATAATAGGATTTCGTTAAGTGTAACGCGTAACAACTCGGGAATCTTCATTTCATTCAACAACTCCATGAAACAACTGTGAGTTCATACCCCTACGTTTTTCCGAGTTATTTTTATGTTTTCAAAAGGGGGGGGGATACAAGCAAAAGTACAAGGAAACTTGTGCTTAAAATATATTATTTTGTTTAAGATAACCATATTTCAACATGCTTTGACATGAAAAACAGTTTTACCAAACGATTAAGAAATCAACTCATAGAAACAGTTTTTTTAAAAAAAAAAACTAGAATAAGGAACTTGCGAAGCATATAGTAAAATGTATTATTTTATAAAGGATTCATGCAAATCATAAACAGGATTTTCAGTGTTATTACGTGTAAATTTGTTAGGCTATGTTTGAGACACGTCCTTGGTAACACTCACCACATTAAACAGAGTGGAGAACTAGCCCTCGTGACCAAAATCTCTTGTAGGGAGAGCGTGACTGTTGTGTATAGATCTATACGGGACTGACAATCCCGCACCTCACTGCTAGCTACAGTTGGACCGGCAGGTCTGCGGGTGACAAAGTTATCAAGGATATCGGCCGTTGCGGGCCATGTTCAGTCAGTTATGGTTACGAAACTCACAACCTGGATAACAGGAATTTACTTTGTAATAATGAATCAAATGAACTAACCTTAAAGTAACAACCGTTAGATTATTGGAGGGTATTAATAATACCTTCAGGACTTAGTTCATCATGGTTTCTTTTATTTAGCTTTTAAGACTAATATATCTCTGGGTGTAACCAGGGTCTTTAAAAGAAAACCGCTTATATATATATATACACGAGTATGGTAGATACTTGCAAACCTCAGTTTAAAGAGGATAATCCACCAAAACTAAATGCTTATGAACTCACCAGCTTTATGCTGACTTTCAAACTGCTTGTATTCTCAGGAAATTAGTAGACAGGTACTTCCAGGAGTCCGGAGAAGTCGAAGCGTTAGTGTCGTGAATTTCTATTTTACCTTTGATAAGAACAAAACTATGTATTAAACAATGTAAACCTTTTTCACATATGTATTCAATGTCTGGTTGTGTTTACTATGCTTGCTGTTATTCATTGGTTGTGATGCTATGCATGACGTCACCTCCGTCCCGGAACGCTTCCGCCATCGGTTTCGGAGTGTGACATATACTTGATTCGCTATAAACAACGCTATGATACCAATCTGTTACACCCCAAAACCGGAACGGCAGAAATGTTCGGGGGCGGAAGATGTCATGTACAGTATCACAACAAAGCATAGTAGTAAACAAGCAACAACATCATCTATTGCATTAATACAAGTGTGTTATGTGAAGTTTATAAGACACCAAAAATGTAAATAAAAATAAGAGATAAGTCTTGAACGAGCTCCATCTTCTCAAAACCTGGCATCGGTACCTGTCTGCTAATGACCTGAGAATACAAGTTATTTTGAAAGAGTTGATCAGCTTTAAAGCTGGCGAGTTCATAAGCATTTTAGTGTCATTGATTGTATGAAAATGTTTGTAAATGTTTGATGTATAAGTTTGTAGGTTTTTGTAGTAAATGTTTGTATCTCCTAGAAAATCCTATATTTTCTACTAAACGTAGCCTTCTACCAAGGCATCAAATGTTTATTTCTTGTAAGATTGTGTATTTTCCCAAGTGTGACTATCATTAACCAAAAATATAGGTTTACGTTACCGTTTATGTGAGAAGATCACATTGTGAATGCAATGGGGAAATAATAAAGTATTGTATTTTTGTATTAGTAACTACTGATGTACTAACTACCTTAAACCAATTGTTATTTAAGGTATAATGTGATATGATTACACCATACTATCGACTAATAACACGACGATGAAAGACATCGGAAGAAATGACATTTGACACCCGTAGACTTACAAGTCCCACTATAACGAGCAACAAGGTGTAGGATAGTCAATCCAGTATAGATCTATACACAAATTCACGCTCTCCCTCCAGGAGACTCTGGCTACAAAATGAGCCATGACAGTGATGCCATGCCCCGAAATAATGGTTCACATTTATGTTATAGTATTCTGTCACACCCCCGAACCAGACAGCGGAAACGTCCGAGGGTTCGCGTGACTTAAATTGAATATCATCACAATTAATATACATGAATCATAATATAAACATCACCATGCATGAATACATTACAACTTACATTTTTCACATCAAGTACATTATTTAAACATTACATATCCCTAGCATAAATTGTTTGATAGTTTTCAAAAGCATAACACCTTAACATACTTGGTATTACTCCCCAGCTTACCTGTTACTTGAGAATACAAGTTATTTTGAAAAACGTCAACATATGGAATGTTGGTGAGTTCATAAGCATGGTTGTTGTGAAAACGTTTGTGTAGTTTATAAAACCCAGAAAATCCGACATTTTCTGAAAAAGACAATTGTTTATACCAAAGTGTGAAGATCCGTAGGTTTATGCATGAATGATTTCAAAGCGTGTATAAATGAAAAGTTTTGCATTATAATTATTGAAAAGTACAAATGAATGGTGTTGATTTCCTCGAAAAACCCGATGTTTTCCGATCAGAAAATATAATTGTTTCAAATTGTTATATTGTCGCAACGAATGATTATGATTTTTCGTTGATTACTCGGATAATATTATATTTGTTTATGTGAGTTGTTATAACCATGCATGATAATGACTAGTTCGTATGTCTTCGCATTCTAACGAACGCTGGAATTGATCTTAAGAATTTGTCACCCTAGATTGACCGAGTCTAACTATAGCGAATAACTGAGGTGTGGGGGAGTCACCCCCGTATAGATCTATACACAAACTCTCGCTCTCCATCCAGGAGACTTTGATTATAACTACAGACTACAAACAACCCATAGAGGTGCCGCCCGCTATTACTCACTGAATCTAACATGAATTTGATTACCATTGATTAACGACCTATATATGTTTATTGAATTGAAGGTAAGCCTAATAAACGAGGATAAGAGGATTACAAAGTCCTACTAATCCCACGTATTATTTATGGCTATTGGGTATACGAAGGGTACGTTGGCCCATTTTGCATTTTATTTATTTGGACCTTACTAGCAATGCTAATGGGCCAATAAGGCCCAATAGCACTTGAAAGCCATTGAGGGTCCTTTAAATATGAAACTGGGTCACAGAAGGCCCAATAACATTTATTATTATCTTTTGGGCCCAACAGTCATGTTAGTGGGTCACAAAGGCTCAATAAGCATGATTAGGAACTTTCACGCCTAAAGGTTTGAATATTTATTTGTTTTAGGTATTGTGTAATTGTCGGAAAGATTGATTTTAGATTCATAACGGCACGAGGCCGGTCGGTTGTTTATAACGATATTCAGAAATATATGTATATTCGTCTTTCTATTTTCGTAAGTTGTAATTTGGTATTTTGACTCAATATCTTAAAAATAAATAATTGACTCAAAATATTGGTTTGAACCCTTTCAACCCTTCTTTAGTAAAAATGACAATTTTAGTCCTTTATATATAAAAAAAGACATTTTAAGCCCTTAAACTATTTTTCTTGACACTTTTGACCCATAGACTTGTTCAAGTGATGTTTTTAGCTCAAAATTTATTCTTTGGCAGTTTCAACTCTTCCAGAAAAGTGTTTTTCAGTTAAAGCCCAAACTTTTTGCAACCTTTATAATTTTGGCCCCAAATCCAAAAACTTTACATTTTTTATCCCTGTTTGGAAAAATATCATTTCAACCCCTAAATTAGTTTTGTTTACCCTTTTTCCCTTTTTTTTTGAGAAATTTACCATTTAAACCCCTTGAAAAACACCTTTTTCGCAATTTTGGGCCTAAAGGCCAAAAAGCCCAAAGTTTAGCCCATTAGGCTAAAATTTACGCTTTTAGTCCTTTAAAAATCAAGATTGTTATAATAAATCATATTTTAACTGATTTGACCTTTTTGACCCTTATAAAACCATAAATGACATTTATTTCCCATCTTTTGCTTATTTGTAAAAAATGGTTCATAATTTGGATTTGTGTTTTGTTTTGCTTATTTTGAACTTGTATAATACTTTGGTCTTGATAATAACATGTTTTAATATGTCTTAGAACATATATTTCCTAATCATGGTTAAGGATCTTGGCTAGATCATGATTTTTCACACATATTTATCAAATAAATTCAAGAAATCACACATATCATACAAAACACATATATCTACACATTTTACTTGTATTCTCCCTCATAAATCATGTAAAAACTGAAAATATAGGGGTATGAACTCACCTTGAGGTTTGGACTTGGTTTTGATGAAGATTTGAGAGAAGGTTTCGGCCCTAGCAACTTCTTGAGGAAGTTTTCGAACTTAGATGGTTCTAAGGAGTAGATCATGAAAATTGTGTGAGTTAGGAACAAGTTTTGATGAAGTAAAGAGACTAGGTTATGGATCTAAACAATAACTTACCAATGATGATGATTATTGTGGAATAACCTTCTTGAAAAGCCCCTAACTCTCGAAAAAATTGAAGGGGAAGTGAAGAAGTTGTTGTGAGTTCTTGAGAGAAGCTTAAGTGAATTTTGTGTGTGGGTTTTTCCCTTTGGCCAAGAATTAAGAAGAAGAAAAGGGAAGAGAGAGATAAGGATGTGATGGATGCATGGATACATGCACTCTTGCACGGATACCCATTAAATAATTATTAGGTGTCTTACTCCCACCAATCCACATTTTTCCTTTATTTTTCTTTTTCTTTTCTTCATTGGGCCGATAATTTGGGCTTAAGATGGATGAAGTTGGATTAGTTTGGCCCACTCTTGGTTTTGCTCGATTTTGTGAAGCCCAATAATTATATTTCTGCCCATTGGGCTTTTGGGATGGCTCACGGCCCAACTAGTATAAAAGAATGGGTTTTATGGCCCATTAAAGCCTATTAGATTAATTATGGCCCAATAAGGCCCATTAAAGATAACTTGTCCATTCTAGGCTTATGAGGCCCAAAATATTAAGTTTCATGCAAATGGGTCCAAATTAGGGTCCATTTAAGGGTCCTAAGCCCAAAGTAGTCAAATTGGAAGCTTATTGGTCCATTAGGCCCAATAAGGAAATCCTAGTCCAAAATGGACTTAAACCAGAATTTTTAGGGTTTCCAACCTTTGTTGACTATTTGAATGTTTGTATTAAGTGATTGATAGATTTTTTGTTGTCATTGAACAAACACCATACATGTTTTCAAGTTTTAGTTACATTGTCGTTCTTTGTTAAGTGTTTACAATGTATTAGAATTCGTAGTTGTAACATATTCTTGTATATGTATTGTATGTACTAGTGTAATGTATGTTCTCTCTGTCTAGTATGTAGTGTGTTCTCTTTGTTTCTCATCATAGTATGTTCTCTTGTATAGTGTAGTGTATTGTATGTATTGTTTATCATTATAGTATGTTCTCTTAGTTTCTCATAATAGTATGTATTGACTCATGTATGAACCGACTCCTTGTATGTTTCATTGTACTAGTAGTAATGAATAGTGTCATCTTAAACTATACTTATTATAGTTTACTAGTAGAGTTGTTTGTATAACTAAGCGTATTGAACTGAGATAAAAGCTTTTATGTCTCTCTCTCTCTCTCTCTCTATATATATATATATATATATATATATATATATATATATATATATATATATATAGGGTTAGGTTCATGTGAGACGGCCTAATTTTGTGAGACCGTGAGACGCATTTTTTTATTTTTTTTAGTTAATTCAAGTTCCGAAAATAATATTTAAAAAAAGAATTTTTTGATTTTTCCATTTATTTTGCATTTTAAAATTATTTTTAGAATATGCACAGTGTAATATTCTATTTAGAATATTTCACGTATTTTTAAAAAAAAAAGGATTTTTTTTTATTTTTTTTAGTTAATTCAAGTTCCAAAAATAATATTTAAAAAAAGAATTTTTAGATTTTTCCATTTATTTTGCATTTTAAAATTATTTTTTAGAATATGTCAGTGTAATATTCTATTTATAATATTTCACGTATTTAAAAAAAAAAACCGGGATTTTTTTATATTTTTTAGTTAATTCAAGTTCCGAAAATGATATTTAAAAAAAAAGAATTTTTGGATTTTTCCATTTATTTTGCATTTTAAAATTATTTTTAGATTCGGTCTCACGGTCTCACGAAATTAGAATGGTCTTAAATGAACCTGAACATATATATATATATATATATATATATATATATATATATATATATATATATATATATATATATAATATAACTAAGGATCAAACGACACTCGGACAAACAAGAGGGTACTCTAAGTCCACAACCCAAACAAGGAACAGGAAATAAAGTGTGTTATCAGTCCCAAGTCCTTCAAACCTTACTTATATAACTATATATGCATTAGACATGGTTTTGACAAATTACAAGATTAAAAGAGTTAAAAGGAAAAGGTCTGTTATGTAAGAACAAGGTTGATAAAGAGTTTAACATGTAAAAGAGTTTGAGAAACATTTTGAAGCAGTTTGTTTGATAAAACAACTAAAAGTATAGCAAATTCATTGTTTGATAGTTATTAATCACATGTGATTGATATAATAACTATAATGTTTCAACTTGTATTCCCCCATAAAAGCATTTAAAATCATTTAAAAGATAGATTAAGGGGTATGAACTCACCTGTAGTGAGTGATATGGAAGCATGTTTGGAAACAGGATGTAGAGTGTCAGGTGAAACCTTAAGCACACAAAGATCCTAATAAACATATCATGACATGTATGTGTACTTGATTATTGTATAAACAACTAATTATAAAGGATAAGACCCTAATAGAATAGAAAACTCTTAGTTTGAAGGGATACAATCACATATGATTGCATAACTAGGGTATATGGCCACCTTGTTGAGTTTACGGTCCAATTGGCATGACCAAGTGGGTTTACGGTCAAAATGGTATGACTTAGGGAGTTCACGGTCCAAGTGTTCATGGTCTAATAACCTTACGGTCATGGAGTTTACGGTCTAAGGAGATCCAATTGTAAACTCATCAAATCATTCACAAATGAAGTTTTTCAAGGGCTTCATTCAAAGGCATCAGATTCTAGGGACCATGCTTAGCCTTATGAAGGGTTTAAGGACTCTAAAGCACCTTTCATTATAGTTTACGGTCTAAGGGTAGTGTACTTACTTCTTAGAAGCTTGTAAGGGTGATTAAGATCCAAGAACACTAGTGTGTGTTCTTGGTGAAATGAAGAACACTTGAAGATCTATCAAAATGAAGAGATTTCATGAATGAAATCATGCATAATCACTAGATAAAGAGATGTAACAATGAATCAAAGGAAAGAATTCTTACATTTTTGGAAGATCAAGATGAAGATCTTATGATACTTGAGAGAGAATTCGGGATTCTAGGCTTGGAAAGGAAATAAATGATCAAAATGATCATGAATTATGTATATACAGGGAGTTTACGGTCACCATGACCGTAAGCTCTAAGCTTTCTGACCGTAAACTCCTTTTGAGGAGGTTTACATTTTTCTAGATGGTTTGGAACATTAACTGACACATCCAAACATTGATTCCCTTGATGCACTAGGCTCAGAATGCTCAAACAGACTCTAAACAGTGCTGAAAGTTAGCAGAAACGAGTCTGACTTAGATTGAAGTGAATGGTTTGTACAATATAGAAATTTCGGGTTGTCACAGCGCCCAACCTACCCATGTCAAGCCATTTTGGGGTGCTGACCTACCCATGTCAAGCCATTATGGGGTGCTGACTTACCCATGTCAAGCCATTTTGGGGTGCTGACCTACCCATGTCAGGCCGTTTTGGGGTGCCGACTACCCTCTGGTCTATATCAACCGACACCTCTATCATATAATAACAAAATATAATCATACGGTCAGGCATATCTGGGGTACTGACCTACCCTTCGGTCCTAACGACCAAGTCAGGGAAAAGCTATTCCCTGCTACTACCACTAACTCACATAGCATATCACATAAGCATATCTCATAAGCATATCACATAAGCATACCAAGATAATTATCACAAAGACAATTATCTACCAATTACTCTTGTTGGTGGGTCGACATTGTGGCCTTAGACCCACCCATACTGGAAGGCGACTCACCTCGATGTCGTGTAGCGTCTGCACTATCCTCGGTGTGAAAGTCGGCTCTCCTCGACTCTTCAATCCCTACACGACAACCCTTCTACATTTATCAACTTGTACCCACAACCCCCTCAAGGGTCAACTTGGATCCAAGTCAAAGTGAAAGATAAAGTCAAACCCTGGTCAATTCAACTCTTTGGTTGACGAGACTCGCCAAGTTGGTTCACTAACTCGCCGAGTCCCTTCGTACACATAATACTACAAACCCGTCCTCACTCGTCGAGTCTTGCAAGAGCTCGACGAGTTCACCTTCAACAACACTTTAGTCAATCTTCAACCGACTTGACGAGTTCTTCCTTGAACTCGTCGAGTTTATCTTCAACATATGAATGCGTCCAGCCTATGACTCGCCAAGTTGTAAGAACAACTCGTCGAGTCCATCTTCAAAGACTGGGAGATTGCCTTGGACTCGCCGAGTGTGTTATAGCACTCGTCGAGTCCTATAATTCCTAGGTCCCTTAAGAGCCTAAACAATTAGGGAACCTTCCACACTCTCATCTGGTCCTTCGATAGAAGGGCTTTGGTGGTCATTATACCTCGACTCGTCGAGTCCAAAGAACGACTCGTCGAGTCCATCCCTGACCATTACTATACATTCGATTTAAATGGGTTTTAACACATCAAAACTATAGATCTGGCCTCCTAATGTCCATTTTACACGTAAAGACTCAAGCTTGGTGCACATGCATGGGATATTTGGCTCAAAAATCCATAAAAGATGGTCTACAAGATGCATGGGGTGTTTATGGCAACAAAGTTGGCATCTTTATGCCATAAAGACCCCCAATGGACCTATATCCGGAGTCATAACTTCGTATTACACTTCACAACCCGAAAATGGCTCAGAAAGCCCTAAATATACCAAGATCCAAGCCCTAAAGATGATTATTTACATGGAAGATCAAGATAGGAGTTTTCTTTACCTTAAATGAGTTGGAAATGGAACACAATCTCAGGATCTCCAAGCTCCCACTTGAACTCCCAAGCTCCTTTCATCTTCTCAAGCTTCACAAACCACAAAAATGCACAAAATGACCTTAGAACACTCAAACAAGGCTAGGGTTTCAAGTTAGGGTTTGCTCTGGACGATGGGGGCTGAGTTGAGGGGTTATAATGTGTTTAAATAGGGTGCAAACCCTCAATTTAGGGGTTCACTCAAACAACGTCTACTCACCGAGTCGGTCTCCCGACTCATCGAGTAGACTACTTAAACTTCTCGTGGATCACGACTCTACTCGACGAGTTGGGCCTCCAACTTGTCGAGTCCAGAGAAAAAAATAATAAATACTTAAATTAAAGGCATACCAGGAATCGGTTGTTACATATGGTGCACATGCAACCCTATATTCTTTGGATCTAAGTTTTCTCTAATTATACATGCAATTTCAATTTTCCAAATCATACACCCTAACTATCATGGAATTGAAGGTATACAACATAAAACCAAGTTAGATGAATACCTCTTGATGTAGCTTGTAGTTCTTGGGCCTTTAAAAGCTTTAACACCTCAAATGTGATGTCTCTAATGTGTCACAAACCCAAATGCAAAAGGAGGTTTATGAGGAGAGGCTAGATAGCACTAAAATCGGTTATAGTTCTTCTCAAGAATGCATGGGCCGATTTTAGGGGTTAAAGGGATGCTTTTATAGTGTGGCAAAGACTAGGGTTATATCCATGCGAACCCTAACTCACCATGACCCTTCATAATTCTTAGGCCCTTTGAGTTTAAACCTTCATGGACTATCATATAGGTTTAGCCCATCCTAATCAACCATGAATCATTAGCCCATACTATAAGTATTACTAATTTACTTAATCAGTCCCCATAAATTTAATCAGTCTCTTCTGATCGCTAAATTAATTCCAAATCAATTATTGATCAATACTAATTAAATTATATGATTTCTCAATTAATATATTATACTTATAATATATTAACAAATCACAAATAACCTCTTCCTCAAAAGTCCATCCTATTAAATTGCTTCGGTGAAGGCAACCCGAAAGGACCAGACGACATGTATTCCTCACTTCTAACCACCACCGTTTCATAACTTTGTATTCAAATCCAATAAACAAGGAAGCACCTCTCAACAAAATGTCGAGCCCGAGAGGATAAAAGAAGAAGAATATGATAATGATGGTTGATGTTTTGTGTTATTTTGAACAATGTTAACTACTTACTATGATATTAAACTTGAATTTGATGTTTTGAATTTAAACAATGATAGGTAGTTATTGTATCTCAATTGATATATGTTGCAAAGTGTCTGGATTTGTTAAAAATACAGGAATGGTAATATACAAAGTCTATAAAAACTAAAAAAACACCCGGTGGCTATCCCGACGATAAGTCATCACTATAGGTATTTGATCGGCAACTGTGAAAACCCTGTGGCGACGAGAAGTCGTCGCTGTAGATGGTATCTATATCGTTAACATGTCGTCGCCACATGTAATTAATAAAACTTTATTTTTTTTGAAAATATTCTCAACGAATCATGTACCGACGAAAGGTCATCAGAATAAGGGGTACCTATCACGACATGCCTATGCCGACGACTCAGTCCCGACAACTTGTTGTCGGTATACCCTATGCTGACGGCCTGTCATCGGTACAGGGTCAGAAATTATCATCGCCGCAAGGGTTACTGTTGTAGTGCTTATATGTATTTAGACTATTGAGTTGTTGTTTGTAACACCCAAAATATTTTAGTTGCAATTGATGTGTTTTGGATGTAGCTTCCTGAATGTTTGATGTTTTATCTTATATTTTATGCAAAATAAATCAAGATGTACCCTCGAATATAGATAAAAACCTATGGTTAGTTAACACTTATGGCCCATGTTGTAAAGAAAGCAAGGAAAATGATATAAAAGTAAAATGTAAAATTTTGAGCATTATCATCAAGACTAAGTAAGTATGATAGGAATCATCATAACATTTAATCTATAATCTGGATTTTGTAAGCATCCATATATATTAAATACAAACAAAATGTTCAAGAGCAACAAACTAATCCATTCATGTTTATGTAGATGTAATTGTCCATTGTTTAAGACATATCTTAATGTAACAAGATGTTATTGCATGCACCCTTTAACATGAGGGTGTGTATGATCAAACTAACCACCACCATTTGCAAATGCATGCAAGCTAGTGATTGTCAAGTAACACGTATATTACACATTGTACGACATAGACATACAAAGACAAGATCCAAGTTTTGCATACTCAATCACATATAAGATTATTTGATAGTATATAGCTAATATACTATGACAATATGCTACAACTCATTAGATGATTTCATGTATGGATAATAATGCATGAATGCATCCAAATATGATTTGAATTTCATATTCCTCACATGTTCTTCACGTAAACTGATATTTTTATGCATATTGCTAAATAAGTTAATAATTTGAACGTAAAAAACAAAGTAAAAGATCCAACATCAAATCATTAAATTTCTTACCTACATAATAAATATGTGGTATAACTTATTAGGTAATTTCCTTTAAACCTAAAATCAATTATTTATTAATCAATGATTATATAATTACTATTTTTGTGTAGTGCATTATATCATATTACCATTTACAAATACATGGCTATAAGTCTATAATCACACGCTTCTACCACACCATATAACTTGTCATCAAACCACAAGGAATGAAACGTAGTTAATCCAATTAAAAGGGTCTTAAATGTATATACCTACTTTTTTGGAGGAGGTAAGTGCAATTTTATCCTTTAAATTTGTCAGGCCAAAATTAGAAGCACAAATGGTCGATATTTTTCTTAATAAAACGCCGTAATTAGCTCCGACTCACCATCCCAGTCTCCTCACTCTCAACACAGAAAATCTAGGGTTTCAAATCACCGTGTCAATTTCGCTTTCGATCCTCTAAAACTATAAAGGTACGGCTAGATTTTCAAATTACATCACCATATCCGACATAGAGTAGGTATCTGAAAATTTGCTCCTACATTTGATGGTTACTCGCTATTTTATGCATTTACTGTACATGCTTATTCTTGTAGTCATCAAATTGATGCTTTTATGCATGATCTGTTAAAGGAAGGATGCTTGATAAGCTGTAATTGTATGTCAAGTGAGTGTAATTTTTATCTTCGTTCAACGATTTTATGGTAATCTGTGGTATTTTGCATCTTACTCCATCTTTGCTACTGATTATGTGCAGGCGGTTGACTTTGTGTTTCTGTTCTCATTTCAGTGTTTCATTGATTTTTTTCTTGCTCGTTTGAAACTAAATTTGTTTTAGTCGCTCGATGTGTAATGCGATCATGTCTGAACGTACGGATTACGTCGCAAGTGTTATATCATGTAGAGCTTTTTCCGCTGATCGCTTATTTGCTGTTTTATTTGATGCACAAGTTGGCAAGTCGCCGTGAGTGCTAAAGGACTCAGACGAAATGAATAAGTAATCAGTTAACCTAGAATTGATCATCAATAATCCGACCTAAGTAAAAAGAAGAAATGTTAATCATGTGCAGACAATTCAGGATCAACTTGTAGGATCGATTAGTAAATTTTTTGAACTGGTTTGTATCTTCATTTCGACTTTCTGTTTTGAAGTGTTCCAATTTCCAAATAACCTAACTTTCTCGTACGTACTAAATATTTGGTTCTGATTAGGGTTCCAGTTGACCTATCATGTTTGTTGTTGATCAACAGTCCAATTATTATCAGTATCTATATTAATTTTCTACATTGATTGTTTCTTATTTTTCCTTATATGCATCTGCTTCAGCATGTCATTAACTGCAGATCCTTCTCTTTTGATAATGAAGCTATATAACTTTATATTCGAAAGTTTTTATGGGTTCTTAG